>NC_079456.1:20774882-20819882 GCF_903798145.1 Danio aesculapii | reverse complement strand
TGTTTCTGGGTCCAAGCTGCTACTCATTTGAATTGAGAAAATATTAGTTTATGGACACTTTTTAGTCCCATCACACATTAAAGTGAATTTTATATTAAATCATGGTGTACACAACAGTCTCTGGACTTGCTGCATCACAGACGTCAATATTTTAACAATTTATAAAAATTAATCACTTTTTGGCCATCGGATATTAGGCATGGATATATATATTGCGATCGTAATATTCGAAAGTATTACAATCGCTTTGTAAATATTAATTATTACCATTTGTTGAGTCTCCCCATACTGTTTGATAGAGTGCTTGGACCCGGAAGCCTATTCGTGTGACATCACTCTTAACAAGCGGATTGACCTTATTCTTCAATGTGGAAGTGCACTTGTTTTCGTGACTGTTTTAGAATTTCCTATTCAGTTTCCTATAGGAGAAATGACTAGGAATAATAAACGGTCAAACTACTTGCTCTACAAACAAGTGTGTTCATGGCTATACATAAAAAATAGAATAAATGTAATAAGAAAATATCAGGTTGCAACATCAAGCAGCATAACAAGCTGTTTTTAATGTCTAAAAATTAACAGTTTCCAATGGCTGCGCCCACTCGTACGTCAAGAAAAAGGTGAATATATACGTTGATAAGTACTGATGTCTATAATTGACTGAGCACTTTATAGGCATGTGTATTACAGCTCTGTTCTCTCAAAAATAACTTTTTGTATTTTACACAGAGACAATAACCATGGTTTAAAAACTTTGAGATGATTTAAAACATTGTGTTTTCAGGTCCCCAAAATGCCATTGTCATGTAAATAAACACAGAAGTGTAAAAGGTTTAAATTCAGTTGAAAACTTAATCAAAATGCCCCTTAAATTAATATATATGGTCAAAATTCCCATGGATTCGCGATTAATCAGTTATCTCTGTTGATTTGTTTTTTGGTGGCTTTATTTACATTTCTGATTGGTCAACATCGTTTTATTATTCTATTATTTTATGGCATCTTAAGAACCAGTTGAAATAATGATTTATTTGGACTCTTCATTGGTTTGTCAACTGTAAATCATATCTGATGGTCTGAATGCCCCTATTTTCCAAGGATTCCTTACCAACGACATGTCACAAATAGACAAATATGACTGTTCTTTTTTTAGCAGAGGTGAGGAAGAGGAGGAAGAACAGAGGCGGGAAAGGGGGGAGTCAGGTCGTTTGTATAGTTTATGGTATTGTATTACTTGATTAAAAAACCTCTATGTTGTTATATGTTTGCACGCCTTGAGAAGCTTGAAGAACCATCGACTAAATCCAGAAAGACAAAACAGTTTGTCCAGATTTGTGCATGAACTTTAAGCACGAAATGCTCATGGTATCATCATACAGAATATTCAGTGAACTCATCTTTGCATCACACTTGTGTCAACTAACATTTACTAGAGTATATTTGCAAGGGTTTCTTTCAGATGCAAAAGAGCAACTGCTCAGTGAAGACTGGCAGTGAGATCTAGATAAACAGTATCGCCATTATTTCAAACTATGGACAGTCTAGCGAAACAAATGCAAACATTTGGCAGAGCAGATTGACAAGGACAGCTTACAGAGCTTCAAAGGACACTTTGAAAATCCTAGACATAGTACAGGATTGTATTCATATGTTCACAGCACTTATGAGAAAGTTCCTTGAGAAGTTTAGAGCAGGGGTGCCCAAACTTCCTTATGAAGGGCCTAAAACCAAACTTGGTTGAGGCTAGTGGGCCGAATGCAAGGATAGCGTTCATGGGTAATTTCTTAATTTATTTAATATTTTTTTTAAAAATCACTAGAAATCATTGCTTTATATTAACTAATACAGATTTATACATTTTATAATGAACTTATTTAACAATTACTTTGTTTTTGCCTTGATTTGCTCGCTGATGTCTTCTGCATCTGTCGAGTGACAGTATATTAATTTCAGTTTTTTTTTGTAGCGCAGCAACAAAACAAGAGGTTACGGCGAATTATAAATGACGATCTCTTTAAGAGACGTTCGCCCCAACACCCTTCATCGGGATTGTGGGCAAAATCAAAGCCTACAATAGGCCGACTTTGGCCCGCAGGCCCTACTTTGGGTATGCCTGGTTTAAAGCAATGGTAAATTATTAAATAAACATTTTAATTTAAGTTTTTAATGATTGTAAACACAATTTTAATAAATCTGCATTTAATTATTTTATAAACTAGGGCTCTTATTAATACTTTAACCAGTCTTCCTCTCAGTTCATGTGTGTTTTAAATATTAAAATCACATTTTAAATGTGATTTTAATGTTGTCATTGTTGGTGTTAATGACAAAGTGGTCTAATTCTCTCACTTTTCGTGGTCTAATAACATTGTCATGTTGTCATCACAGGCTTGGGATCTATCAAAATCTGTTTCAAGTTAGGCATTGCATGTCATTGTTTGTGTATTTTGTGTGTTAATCTCTGTATACAACTACAAATCACCATAACCCATTCTCTTACCAAATGTTGGCTTTATCCGCTCTCTGAGATGTCCTATTTTGCTCCCCCTTTCTCAGCCCCACTGGGAAGAAGTTCCGGAGCAAGCCTCAATTGGCTCGTTACCTTGGCAACTCCATGGATCTCAGCTCTTTTGATTTCCGCACTGGGAAGATGCTCATGAGCAAACTGAATAAGAACAGACAGAGACCCAGATACGACAACAACAGCCAGTCAAAGGTGAGAGGACGTGGATCAGCTCGGGCCTCTGAAAAAAATCCTTTTATTTGCTGAATTTGTGTTGAATTCGTAAAACATTTGTTTATATTTATATCCCAGATTTATAGCAGCAGTGTAGTTAAGGTTGCATCTACATTAATCTGCATACATTTTTAAAAAATGTAATCGAAAAATCAATTTTGGAATTTTCAAAATGCATTTCTCTTCCTTGTAAAATCAATTCTCCGTTTTTGGTTTATTTTTAACAGCAGAGGATGCTAGAAGCTAGTTTTTAACAGCAGATGGCACTGTTGGTATTTCTAATAACCCTACTCTGCTTGCATCCACTCCCTTACAAAATAACACTTGATCCTAAAATAATTATTAATAAAGTTGGCAAAGATTTAAATTAATTACAAGAGTTGACTTAAGCCTGGTTTATACTTCTGCATCGAGTGATCAGCGTGACCCACGGCGCATGCCTTGCGTGTAGTCATGCATTTATATTTCTGCGTGCTGTTTGTGTTGCTTTGCAGTAACACTTCCGAAACACTAGCTGGCAGTAGGTGTTTATGTTCCTCTGTGTTGAGTTCCTTCCCTGGTGTTTTTTTCTGAACGCTACCTTAATGTAAAAGTAGCTCAGACTCACAAATTTTGAGGGAGGAACCGGTGGACTTGCAGCAACTTTAACCGTAAGGTAAACACAAAACAAAACTTTCCATCTGGACCTCCTTGATGGGACTTGACACTTGTAAACACTTGCTCCAATGGGTTCACATGGCTCTCGGCCCCGCCCTCACTCGTCAGCGCTACCAAACCAACCAATCACAGTGCTTGCGCTTCGTAGTTAAATTTTTTTGAGAGGTGCGTGATGGCTACTGCGAGGGCTATGAGTCCACGCAGGCTGCGTTGGAGCATAGTATGCTTGACGCAGAAGTGTAAATCAGCGTTTACATGAGCCAAATGCACAATTCTTTCTTGTGAGCATTTGAGTGTATTGTTAAATTTGCCTAGAGCACCATCTGCTGTTCAAAATTAGGTTCGGAATCGATTCAAGATAGAATAGTGACGCATTTGGAATGTCGCCGAACCAATTTCTTGTACTTTTACCACAGCTACAAATTGTTACACAGCACATGGTGTGTAATGCGAGAAATCTCAAGATCACTTGGGTTAGATTTTAATTAAATAGGTGGTCTTTTGCTGCTGTTTGAAACTTTCGATTGCAGCATTTACACTACAAATGCAATGGTGTCAAATAATCTCGACTAACTCTGGCAATGGATAAAACATTTAAAGACCCCGTTTACACCCATATTTAGTGTTTGTGTCAGTAAATGTCATAGATTGTTGGATATAATGAGCTTTGAAACTTGTTTTCAAAAGGTTCTCAGGTTCGCAAATAGCTGTTGCTGTGTAAATAAACAAATGAATAACATTTTAGAAACTGGTATTGAAAATCCCAGAGTTATGTCAAAATGTTTAGAAAATGTTGCATTTTCAAATGTATCCAGCTTAGTGTAGATATAACATAGACCAGGGGTGCCCAATCCTGTTCCTGGAGATCTAACTTCCTGCAGAGTTGAGCTCCAACCTTGTTCAAAACAACTAAAACAACTAAGTAAGATCTGAAGGAGCACTTGAGTGTTTGATCAAGGTTGCAGCTAAACTCTGCAGGAAGATCTCCAAGAATAAGACTGCGCACTGATGACTTAGACATTGTGTAGGCCAAGGGTGTCAAAACTCAGTCCTGGAGGGCTGGTGTGCTGCATAGTTTAGTTCCACTTTTGTTTGACACACCTGCCTGGAAGTTTCTATTGTACTTTGAAAGAGCTTGATTTGGTGTGTTTAATTGGGGTTGGAACTAAAATATGCAAACCACTGCAACAACAATCAGTAACAGATCAGTGATTCCAATCTTAAACCGGTTTTTCCATCAGTGCAATTAAGTATCTTTTGTCTCTTACAGGGCAAACCCGACTTAAATACATCCCTCCCAGTACGACAGACGGCCTCCATCTTCAAACAACCTGTTACAAAAGTTACCAACCACCCCAGCAATAAAGTTAAAACAGACCCACAGAAGGCCATTGACCAGCCCCGACAGGTAACACTCATCAAAATGCTTGTTTTCACTTACCGTTTTTAGTTAGTCATAGTGATGTGATGCTATCGTCGTTTTCATCAACAGCTCTTTTGGGAGAAGAAGTTGAGTGGCCTCAATGCCTTTGACATAGCAGAAGAGTTGGTCAAAACAATGGATCTCCCCAAAGGCTTACAAGGTACGTCTGGACAAGATCACAACAAGAATCAAAGAGTGTTTATTTTAACATAAATAAATAAAATTCTGTGAGTTTGTGGAAAAAAGAAAATAGGTTTATTTAATAGCAAGCCAGAGCACACAAACAACAGCAGATAAAAGACAAGACGCAAACATAGACGGTATTTACACACAATTTACAATTTACAATTTGTGCACTAACACAAAACAGGTGAACACAATCATGGCCAGGCCTGGAAACAACTAGAGCCAATTTCAAAATAAAAGTCAATGTGAATATGTCAAAATAAAAGCACAGCATTAAAAACATAGCTTTAGCTTAGTTTTTGTTTTGCATTTTAACATGATGTAATCCGAGGTCATTTTATTTGAATGAATATGATATTTAGAGAAATACATTCAAAATTAAAATAAATTAAAAGCCACTCATGTTCACCAGTCCGAATTAATTAACCTTTCAGTGACCAAATCTCACTATTAACTATTGGCTCATTACTAGGGATGTCCCGATCAGGTTTTTTGCCCTTGAGTCTGAGACATTTGATTTTGAGTATCTACCGATACTGAAACCCGATCCGATACTTCTATAATACATAAAAAAAGAATAAAGAAGAGCGAAGAACAACTCTTTTAACAAACAGAGCACTTCTGTGAGGTAGCTTGAAAAATCGTTTAATAAATAACATGAATTCTTCACTTTTGGATTTTAGTGCAACAGTAAATATATAAAAAATCTAATATAAAAACAAACAGCACCTCAACTTAAAAAACCTGGCAGGCAATCCCAAGTTTACATATCTCACAGTTTGCTATGGCAATGTTGTCGTCATCAGCTTTATAATACCTTCGGACTGCAAACATACTCGCGCTTTCCTCTTCAAGCTGCTTCCATGTTCTACTCTGCCGGTATTTAACCCATAGCGTCTCTTCAACAAAGTGATATCATGCTGCACGCATTGCTGTTTCTGTGTGTGTGTATATATATATATATATAGGCGACGCAGTGGCGCAGTAGGTAGTGCGGTTGCCTCACAGCAAGAAGGTCGCTGGTTCGAGCCTCGGTTGGGTCAGTTGGCATTTCTGTGTGGAGTTTGCATGTTCTCCCTGCGTTCGCGTGGGTTTCCTCCGGGTGCTCCGGTTTCCCCCACAGTCCAAAGACATGCGGTACAGGTGAATTGGGTAGTGTGTGTGTGAACAAGGTGAATGTGTGTGAATGAGAGTGTGTGTGTGGATGTTTCCCAGTGATGAGTTGCAGCTGGAAAGGCATCCGCTGCGTTAAAACGTGCTGGATAAGTTGGCGGTTAATTCTGCTGTGGCGACCCCAGATTAATAAAGGGACTAAGCCGAAAAGAAAATGAATGAATGAATGAATATATATATATATATATATATATATATATATGTATATGTGCATATGTGTGTATATATTTATATGTATATGTGTGTATATATTTATATGTATATGTGTGTATATATATATATATATATATATATATATATATATATATATATATATATATATATATATATATATATATATATATATATATATATATATATATATATATATATATATATATATATATACACACATATATACATATACATATATTCAAGTACTGATCAGGAGATAATGTCCGATTCTGATTGAGTCTGAAATCGCGTGATCAGGCCTGATTTTCGATCACATGATCGGATCTGAACATCCCTACTCATTACAGCCTATTATTAAGGTATTGGCTGTTTATTAGTACTTATAAAGTACGTATTCTGCATGATCTTGTTCTACATCCCTACTTCTTCCTAATACCTAGCCACCCTAACAACTATCTTAAAAACTATTGCATATTAATAAAGAAGCAAATTAGAAGTTTTAGCTAAAAGTCAATGTTTTGTTAACAGTAAGAACTGTACCTTAAAATAAAATGTGACCCAAATATACTTTAAACATGATCTTTCAGAATGTACGCTCATATCTTTGCTCAAAAAACATTTCATATCAGTATAGAAAACAGTTGTGCCTCATAATATTTTAATACATAAGCCATAATACATAAGATTGGTCAATATTTTTTAAATTATTCTTTAAGAACACTATTTTTTTTCGATGTAATGCATCCAACCCGACTGTAAGTGTTTTTCAGCTCCCTCTATTTAATTCAGTTCAATTCATCTTTATTTCTATAGTGCTATACAATGTAGATTGTGTCAAAGCAGCTTAACATAGAAGTTCTAGTAAATTAAAACTGTGTCAGTCCAGTTTTCACAAGCCTGAAGCATTTCATTTTAATTTTTAAAAACATTTACACACTAACAAAACTGCATCTCGGGTATGAACAAAGTCAGCATGTCCAAAGATGCTTATAAAATGAATGTATTTTTTGATGTTTCACACGTCACTGAAGGAGTGGGCCCAGGGTGCACAGATAAGACCCTGTTGTCAGCGATTGCCAGTGCGCTTCACACCAGCGCAGCTCCCATCACCGGTCAACTGTCCGCCGCTGTGGAGAAAAACCCAGGAGTTTGGCTCAACACAGCTCAGCCTCTCTGTAAGGCCTTCATCGTCACAGATGAGGATATCAGGTATTTCATTGATTCACAGCAATATATTGTATATTAGGGCTGCATATTATTGGAAAATATTGATATTGTGATATTTCATTTTTCTGCCAAATACAGTCGAATCAGAATTATTAGCCCCCCTGTTTAGATTTTCCTCAATTTCTGTTTAACAGAGAGCAGATTTTTTTCAACACATTTCTAAACATAATAGTTTTAATAACTCATTTCTAATAACTGATTTCTTTTATCTTTGCCATGATGACAGTAAATAATATTTGACCAGATATTTTTTAAGATACTAATATTTAGCTTAAAGTGACATTCAAAGGCTTAACTAGGGTAATTAGGTTAACTAGGCAATTTGGGGTAATTAGGCAAGTCATTGTATAATGATGTTTTGTTCTGTAGACAATTGGAAAACAATATTGCTTAATGGGGCTAAAAATTTTGACCTTAAAATGGTTTTAAAAAAATTCTAAACGCATTTTATTATATCCGAAATAAAACAAGTAAGACTTTCTCCGGAAGAAAAAATATTATAGGAAATACTGTGAAAAATTACTTGCTCTGTTAAACATCATTTAAAAATATATTTGAAAAAAAAAATAAATAAATCACAGGAGGGCTAATAATTTAAAATTCAACTGTGTGTATATATATAAATATTAGCACTTTTGCATCTGAACTCTTAATATTTATTCATGTATTGCTATCTGAATACAATTTCACAAGAATATCTCTATTTGGAATTTGTTTCGATTGTACTGTAGAGCAGTGCATCTTTATAAGATATATTAAACTACAGGCATAGCTAAATACAGTAGAGCAAAGATATGAATAAGAAAACAGTGCTTTGTGGTTTTCTGGGGAGTCGTAACAGTAATCACATGTTTAAATTGAATAATCAAATGTAAAATAGCACTGTGTTCATCGTATAAATAATTAAACATAATCTTTGCCGTGTTAAAGATACAAACATTGGAATGTATTCTGCCCAAATGCTTCAAACTGCTTTGAAATGCTTACACAGTCACAGGTGCTAAAATGACACACACACACACACACAAAAAATCTTCAACCCATTAGTTACACCAAAAATCAAAACTGTTATTAATTACTTACCCTCTTGTCGTTCCAAACTCCTGAGACCTTTTTGCCCGCACACAACGTTTTTAGTTTGAAACAAAGCACAGGAGCATTAAAGGTATACATCAGCAGGCAGCCAAGCACAGCACATAAACGAGCGCCCTATACTGACACTGAGGAGAAGAAGCCGTTGAATAAACGGTATCCGAGGTGTCCTAAAAACTATTAAAAGTTGATAAATCAATATAGAAAAATCTAAAGTCCTTAAAAATTGTTAAAAAGTATTCAATTGTGTTACAAGTTATTATAATGTATAGTTGTATGAAGGGCTGGGCAAAAATGCAGTATCGATATTTATTTTCTATATTGAACGATAACGATATATATTTGGATCAGTTGTTAATGCTTCCAGATTTAACAGTACCCCAACAATGATTGGAGTCACAAAAATTAGAGGGTTCATTAAATGGCAGAACATATTTTCGGCCGCTAAATTTTCAGTGGCTGTAAATTCAATACATCTCTAATGTCAACACACTTTTAGATTCCCATTGTTGCACATTTCTACTGTGTGATTGGCTATTAGATCGTAATATAGTAAAAGAGTCCAGAGCTATCATTGTTATTGACGCAAATTTTATCGCGATTTGATATAATATTGTTTATCGGCCCAGCCCTAGTCGTATGCTAAAGCTAGCCTAAATTTAATCTGTGAATGTTGGGATGCTGTGTAGTTTACGAAATCGACAAAAATCCAACTAGATTTAACATCACGCTGCCTTGTTTACTGCAGTAACCAAGGCAAAACCGTTTTTCCAGGTGTTCTTTAGGCGCCACCTGCTGGATTAGCATTTATATTCAGTATATGAATAATGTTTTAGTTTAGGATTAGGTTCCTACAATCAGCATTTAGTAAATATTCTGTAAGTTTAAATGTTACCGCTTTCGCAAAATTTTTACAATGTATGGAAAGAGTCTTAAAAGGTATTTAATTTTACGCTCTGATTCCTGTAAATATCCTAATAAAGTCATTATTTTTATATACACAAAGGTATTCACGTAGCTTGATAATATTTTGATTGAACTACTAAAGTCATATGGTCTGTTTTGATGAACTCGGGATCATTGCTGTCTATGGAGGATGAGGAAAATCTCTTGATCTAAAATATCCTAAATTTGACAAAGCTCTAAAGGTTTGGAACGACATGAGGGTGAGAAATTAGTACAATAATTGTTATTTTTTGGTAAAACAACACTTTTGCAGTGACTCCACAAAACGTGTGTTCTGGACTGCGGCACACTGTGATGTTGTGCTACTATATATCGTGAAACTATATATTGTGAAACCCTATTTCATACGGTACATACTGTTATACTGTATGATTTTATGGTCACAGAAAGCAAGAGGAGCTGGTATACAGTGTTCGGAAGCGGCTGGAGGAGGCTTTGATGGCTGACATGTTGGCCCACGTGGAGGAAACGGCTAGTGAAGGCGAAGCACTCAAACAGGAGGGGAATTGCACTGATGAGAAACAGGAAGTATAGCACAGGTAAGCAAATATGGATAGCTGAAGAAAATGACACATTTACAGACTTTTTTCTGAAAGGAAAGAAATTTTTGAGTATATATTAGGTTACATACTTATATATATATTGAGGTGTACAAAAAACTATTACAATTACTGAAACGATGTAATTGAGTTGTTTTTCTCAGGAATTCTACTTTACTAAGTAGTTTTAAAATGTGTACTTTTACTTTAGTACATTTAATACTTAATTTAATAAGCAAAACCTGAAGTCTCTACTTTATATATATTTTTCATAGCTTAAAGAGCCATCAAACCCCCTTGTCTCAACAGGGTGTTTTCACACCTCTAGTTTGGAAAAAGTCAGGAAAGTGGGTGTGTCTAGCTCTGTTTAGGTGGGAGTGTCGGGGGAGGGAAAGAAGGACGGATTTGGATAAAAATGGTAGTTTACATTTGGGCATGCGGTGATTTTCACAGAGGCAAAACAAACACAAGGGAGTGTGCAAGGGAGACAGTGACTGTGGAATGTTTGATACCGCACGTTGTATAAGAGAAAAAAAAAACCTCCGCATTTCTTGGTAACTTAGATGCACTGGGTAGGTAGCGTCAGAAAGCCATGTGTATATAGACTGTCTCAAAATGCAGTGAAAATTCAACACGACGGTAATAGTTTGATTGCGATGTTTACACTCGGAGAGCAGCATTTACAACCGATCTTTCAGCCGATAATATTGTAGTGATATTAACGTACTGTAAACTTAGTAACTAAATCATTTTGACTAAGGACGGTCATTAAATACTGAAAGAGTACTGCTGACGATACAAACTAACTTTGCCATCTGAATGAACAAACAAAGGGCACTGATCACACGCACTTACCCAATCTGTAGAGACAGGACAATCAACACCAACTGGAGCCGCGTCTTTATTAAAGGAGACGAGTGGATTTCAGGATTTCACCATTTCCAGATGAGAAAAGCTCCCGGGTAAAAAATGTTCCTTAGACACCTATTTCTGTCACACATTGCGTGCACTGTAATCCACACGTGAGTCCAGCTGCGCTCTCATAGCGGGAAAATGAAAACAAAACCTTTGTTGCAGCACATTAATAAACACAACACTGACGACCAGTGTCTCCAAACTGTTCTTGTTTTTCTTCCACTTGTTTTGGCAACACAACGTGGCGTCTCTCTGCCGTCTGAACACTGTACAGGTAAAAACATTGGTTTGAACCAAGTCTTTCTCATTAATGAATGCAGCACACTCAGAGACGTCACAAATGTATTCCCAGGTACAGACAGCCAGTCTCCACGCTGGAATACACGCAAGGATCTAATCAGCGTGACGCAGCTTCAAAAATTCTTTTCAAACCAGAAGAAGGAATTTGCTCGAAATAACGCAAAAACAACCAATTTTCACTTTTTTGTGAAATATATGTGTCCTAATAGTGTTTTTAGCAGCGTGGGACACAAATGACAGTCAACAATTTTGGTGTTTCGTGACCCTTTAACACAGTGTTTCCTGGAGGACCACCAACACTGCGTGTTTTGGATGTCTCCTTTGTCTGTCACACCCATTACAGGTCTTTCTGTTCTCTGCCAATTAACTGATGATCTGAATCAGGTGTGTTTGGTTAAGGAGACATGGAAATGTGCAGAGCTGATGGTGCTACAGGAACGTGGTTGAGAAACACTGGCTTAACATATAATTTAATAAGGAGATAAGTAGAATAATTGGACTCGTGATTCCTATCTAATCAAATTCCGCATAGAAAAATCAGACAGACCGATTGCAAGACACAGACGCTTTATAAGTGCCATGACATGGAAAAGGTTTCCTAGAAGAAGCAAAATAGTTTAACGCAATGAAAGATGAAAGATGCCTACTGTATGATGACTAAATCACCAAAAGGCCTTAAACTATGGAGACATTATTTTTGAACCTATGGTCTCAAAAATAATACCTTTACAAAATAGTTCATACATGCACATCACAATTCACATTTACAAAATTCTAATTGTTAACAATTTGTGAATTCATAAGTAAAAATCATATATGTTTTCGCCAAATGAATTGGATTTGTGTATTTTTGAATTGTGTTTTCATTTATTCATTTTCTTGTCGGCTTATTCCCTTTATTAATCCGGGGTCACCACAGCGGAATGAACCGCCAACTTATCCAGCATATGTTTTACGCAGCGGATGCCCTTTCAGCCGCAACCCATCTCTGGGAAACATCCACACACACTACGGACAATTTAGCCTACCCAATTCACCTGTACAGCATGTCTTTGGACTGTGGGGGAAACCGGAGCACCCGGAGGAAACCCACGCAAACGCAGAGAGAACATGCAAACTCCACACAGAAACGCCAAATGACCCAGCTGAGGCTCGAACCAGCGACCTTCTTGCTGTGAGGCGACAGCACTACCTACTGCGCCACTGCGTCGCCCTGAATTGTGTTTTGAAATTACGAATTGGATTTGTGTATTTATGATTCGCGTTTTGAACATATACGAATTGGATTTGTGTATTTTTGAATTGTGTTTTCAATTTACAAATTGGATTTGTGTATTTATGAATCGCGTTTTGAACATATACGAATTGGATTTGTGTATTTACGAATCATGTTTTGAATTTGCGAATTCAATTTGTGTATTTTTGAATCGTGTTTTGAATGTACAAATTGGATTTGTGTATTTATGTATCGTGTTTTAAATTTATGAATTGGTTTATTGTATTTTTGAATCGTGTTTTGAACTTCTGAATTGAATTTGTGTATTTATTTTAATCGTTTTTTTAAATTACGAATTGGACATGTATTTTTGAATTGTGTTGTGGATGTATGAGTTTTATTTTGTAAATGTATTATTTTTGAGACTGATCTGGCTCCATATTAAATAGTAACTACATGCACTACAGAATTGTACGTTTTCAAACACATGCACAAATTAGTGCTGCAGGAGTCTAGTTTGAGAAGCCATCTGCTGGACAGTCATGGCTTGTTTGTGAGGGTTCAAATTTATAATCTGATTTTTAATGTATATAAATCATTATTGGCAAAAGATTTAACACACACTTAAAAAAATGCCACTGTATAAGCTAGACTTTTCATTTGCAGGGTATAAGCTGGGCTAATTTTCGCAGCGTACAACTATTCATGAATACATTTGGAAGGACATTTTTTGACTTATATTTTGAGTACAGATTCTTTAACTCGTCTTGCGCTACTTTTTTTGTAGGATTTTTAACTAAGTAATAACATTTTTAAGTACTCATTCTACCACCACTGATAATTAAAAAAAAAGACGTGGATGAAAATTAGAGAATGCTTTCAGATCTCTCCCAGTTCCTGGTGTTGTATTGTGTAGTAATTTCTTGAATTAACAGACACACTTTTTTTTTTCTTGTTTTTAGTTGATTCATAAAACACTGTTCTACTTGAATGGTATAACCACAACTTCCTTAAAATGTTGATGATTAAACTTACATTATTTCTGGAGACAAAGTCAAACATTTCGATCTCAAGTGTATGAAATATAATGTATTTAGTCTTTTTATTTTTTTACAGGTATTCAGATGTGTCTGACTGGCCTGTTCATGAGTTTCCCAACACAGCCAGATGCTCTGCTGATCAACAAAACCCATTTCCATCTCCCAGATTTGCTGAATATTCATGTACGCCCATCAGTTGGGATCTCATAGAGACTGTTGGCTCAATCCTTAGGCAAACTTTTTTGTTTTATAATTATTGTTGTTTTTTTTTATATTTTGAATGTTTTCTAAAAAAAACAAAATGTTGTAAAATGTTCAGCAGTTGAACTGCCTTCTGCATTAAATGTTTTGACTTTTTGTTTGTTCGGTTTTTTTACATTTAACGAGGAAATTTGACAATCGGGTCAAAAATACAATCCTCCAGTTCTAGTGGGTGCTAAAATTTGTCACGACCAATCTTAACTGATCTGTTGTGACTTTAAAATGGTTAAAACTCTATCAAAAAAAGGAAGGTAAAGGTTTATTTTCAAACATTGACTGTTAGTACACTAAAAATGCCTGAATTTAGATAAAATATGGACAATCTCAACCATTAGGTTAAGGTCAGAGTGTATTCAAAATGTATTCAAAAAGTTGTGTTGGTTCATATTTTACCTAAATTTTTGTGTTGAGGAAAAAACTGCATTAGTGTAATAAATACACCATAATTTACCCTTTCTAATTCAAGCAAGGTGAAAATCAGTATTAAGACATTTAAAATAGCTTTGTCTTTTTCTCAATGCCAGTGTTTGACTGGGAGATTTGAGGTGTTGGTGAACATTAATAGTTACAAAGTGTGCAGGTATGTTTTAAGTCAGGTTTTGTTTTTGACTCATATCTGGTGCTTGTTAAAACTGCCTGACTTTTCTTTTTGTTTATAAGCTATTCATACTTGACATTGAATACTATTTCCACAGTCTGAACCTGAAATTAAAAATGTGAATGATGAATTAAACAATGTGACATGTGATTCATTCAAGGTGTTTCATGCTTCGATAGCTTAACTAAACATGTTGCTGGGCGAAAAAATTTGTTTTTTATGTTTTGTTCATAACCCACTTCTGCACAATGACAACCATGTTTGTTTTCCACATTTCTCTAAATAAAATGTTCATGTGTTGAGTCTTGATTTCTTCTTTTTGCAATGATGCGACTGATATTAGCTGGGTCGTTCTTATCTGTTTTTCTGTAACTAGACCTATCAGAAATATTACATTTGAAAAAGTCTTATGTTTACAATTTCTTTATATTTTAAAATGAACAATACACTCATTGGAGTCTATTGGAGTCTAAATTACTTATCTAAAATTCCAAGCACCACAAAACTGCTTATGCCCCAGCCATATACAGAAGCAAGATGATTTATTTTGAGGAGAAAAGCTGATTTTTCTACCAAAATAATTTCTGCCAAATAAATATTACCTAAAAACCCGATTAGCGGATTAAAATAAGTAAAAAAAATCTTACTGCTTTATCATTGTTTTTTTTTCTTGACTGACTTCATGTGCTGAAAATACTATTATATTATAGATAAAAATATTCCTTAAAAACCCTTAATATTGCCAAAAAAGTAGGTAACAAGTGACAAAAAAAAAAAAAAAATATATATATATATATATATATATATATTGACAAGTGAATAATGCGTTTTCATAAGGTCAAAAGGTCTAAGTTTAATTATTACATGAAAAAAAAAAAAAAATATATATATATATATATATATGTATAGTTAACAGTAGGCTATATGGATATTTATACAGCCCGAAAAAGAAACTATTGATTTATAAATTTATTTTAACTTGTATTTCATTGCAGGCAATAATAAAAACAATATTTAATGTGTTCCTTATGATTTTTTTAGTTTTTTTTTTTGTTTTCCAATTTTGGTTCTTGCAACACATTTATAAAAAAAATGGAGCAGTAAAGCATTTACTGCTTTGTAATGTTGCCATTCCTCTCCACAACACTTAAAAGACGTTTAGGGACTGAAGACGCCATGTGATGAAGTGCTTTAGGTGCATTATTGTCCCATTATTCCTGCAAACAAGTCTTAAAGTAGGCAACAGCACGGGGTCTTCATTGTTGAATTTTGCGCTTCAAAACACGCCACACATGCTCTATTGGAGACAGGTCGGGACTGCAGAGAGGCCAGTCAAATACCTATATCCACTTGGAATATGTTTATTTAAGAAAATTATATATATATATATATATATAAATCACGAGGAACACATTAAAAATGTTTGTTGTATTGTCAGCTATGAAATAGTCAAAGTAAATTTAGAAATCACTGTTTTTTATTTGTGTCTTCCGTACTGTCCCTTTTTCCTGATTTGTGGATGTACATTTTGCTATACCAAAAGAGGTATAATAATATTAATAATAATAATAGGTACAATAATCCAGCTATGAAGCAACACTGAATACTAGTTTGCATTTAACCTATTTAATGTTTTGTAAAAATGTTATGGTTCAGACGCAGAGCCATTTTAAATGCCCCTCTCTTTTTACTTAGTGGATTAACTGTTAACTCACTATTACGGTTATGATGCCTCAATCTCTAACAGACCAAAGGGCGGGAGGCCAGCAGTCACTCGCTCTGAGACGCTGAAGAGAACAGCTGAAGTTATAGCGAGGTTTACTTCGAGCTGTCAAGAGATTATTTGAGCGGATGGCGACCACAGAGCTTTACACAAAGGTAAAGTGTGCATTTTCTGTTTACATGAATTTAATGTCATTATTCTAGATAGATAATATCACTGATAGAACAATGAGATTTGAATGATAGATAGATAGATAGATAGATAGATAGATAGATAGATAGATAGATAGATAGATAGATAGATAGATAGATAGATAGATAGATAGATAGATAGATAGATAGATAGATAGATAGATAGATAGATAGATAGATAGATAGATAGATAGAGCAACAGATAGATAGATAGATAGATAGATAGATAGATAGATAGATAGATAGATAGATAGATAGATAGATAGATAGATAGATAGATAGATAGATAGATAGATAGATAGATAGATAGATAGATAGATAGATAGATAGAGCAACAGATAGATAGATAGATAGATAGATAGATAGATAGATAGATAGATAGATAGATAGATAGATAGATAGATAGAGCAACAGATAGATAGAGCAACAGATAGATAGATAGATAGATAGATAGATAGATAGATAGATAGATAGATAGATAGATAGATAGATAGATAGATAGATAGATAGATAGATAGATAGATAGAGCAACAGATAGATAGATAGATAGATAGATAGATAGATAGATAGATAGATAGATAGATAGATAGATAGATAGATAGATAGATAGAGCAACAGATAGATAGATAGATAGATAGATAGATAGATAGATAGATAGATAGATAGATAGATAGATAGATAGATAGATAGATAGATAGATAGATAGAGCAACAGATAGATAGATAGATAGATAGATAGATAGATAGATAGATAGATAGATAGATAGAGCAACAGATAGATAGATAGATAGATAGATAGATAGATAGATAGATAGAGCAACAGATAGATAGATAGATAGATAGATAGATAGATAGATAGAGAGAGAGAGAGAGAGAGAGAGAGAGAGAGAGAGAGAGAGAGAGAGAGAGAGAGAGTTGTGTACGTTACCGTCAGGTTTATTTCCAGTGTTAGAGGAGTCTGGTTGGTGTTAATGTTTAATGATGTGCCGTATATTTGTGCTGATGGAAGAGAAACAGTCACTGGGGTGGGACAGGCAGTCAGTCAGGCACATGAGCCGCTTGTGAAACATTCAAAATAATAAATCAATTTCCATGGTATCCATATCTTCAGACACAGACCTAATCAAACCTATAGAATGATCAGCAATCATGCTTCTGGAAGGTTCAGTGTTTGTTTAATCTACTTATTTCAAATGAGCTGAAACAACACAATTCTTGAGTTGTTAGGGGGGCAACTTAATTGTTTTATGTTCAATCCACTTAAATTTGTACAAACTAATAACTTAATTACTTCATGTTTTCCCAACACAAATTGATTAAGTGGAACCCAGCATTCAAGTTTCTGTCTTGAAGAAATTTAATACGGAATAAACCAAAGAGAATTAAAGGGATTGTTCACCCAAAACTGAAAATTCTGTCATCATTTACGCACCCTTCACAAAACGTATTTGAGTTCCCTTCTTCTGTGGAACACTGAAGAAGATATTTTGAAGAAGTCCAGAAACCTGCAACCATTGACTTCCATAGTATTTGTTTTTCCTACTATGGAAGTCAGTGGGGACAGGTTTAGCTTTCTTCAAATCATCTTCTTCAATGTTCAACAGAGAAAGGAAACTTAAAGGTTAAGTAAATAGTGAGAGCATTTTCATTTTTGGTTGAACTAGCCCTTTAAAAGGCTTTTTCATGTGACATTTATTGCTGGTTATGATTGATATGAATCTAGTCATCATGCTTCTGTTGGCTGTCACAGGGGGCATGTGTGTGGGTGCCAGACCCAGAAGCTGTGTGGGTGTCTGCACAACTGCTTCGAGACTACAGTCCTGGAGACCAGCAGATCTCAATACAGCTACCTGATGGCAGAGTAAGACACATGCACATATTTCATACTGGTATGAGATAATTTAGCTTTTTTTAATGTAACTTTGCTATTTTTTTAATTGTCTGTACTATTTAGCTTAGTTTCAGTGCGTTTCATTAATAGTTTTGTTAGTTTTACTTTAGTTTTTATTTAGCGAAGACATTTTTATTTAGTTTTATATATACAGCTGGGAAAATAAGTATTTACGTCACCATTTTTCTCAGAAAACATATTTCTAAAGGTGCCATTGACTTGAAATTCTCACCGGATGTTGGTAACAGCCAAAAAGACATTCACACATGCAAAGAAAACAATAGAATTAGTTTACAAATTAAGTTATGTGTAATAAAATGAAATGATGCAGGGAAAAAGTATTGAACACATGAAGAAAGGGAGGTGTAGAAAGGCAGTGAAAGCCCAGACAGCAGCTGAAATCTCTCAGTAGTTCTTCAGCAATCCTCTGCCCTTCGTCAGTTTAAATTAATATCAGCTGCTTCAGTTCAACATCTACATTACTAGGATGATGAAGATGAAACCAGGGTGGACATTTCAGTAAGATAATGATCCAAAGCACAGCCAAGGAAACTCTCAAATGCTTTCAGAGAAAGAAAGATCAGATTTGATTGACAAGACCCACAGAACCATCAAGATTTTTACACTCACACAAATCTGTGAAAAACTCACATCTGAGCAATTCATGTGACTCCATTCTCCACATGAGAGGCGTCTTTAAGCTGCCATCACCAAAAAGCCTTTTATATAAAATATTAAATACATTTCAGTAGTTCAGTACTTTCTCCTTGTGTCATTTCATTGTTATTACACGTAACTAATTTTCAGATTGTTTTTTATTTTGTTTTATTTTTGTGTTTGTAATTGTTTGGGTTTTTACCAAAATCTGGTTCAATTCCATGTCAACAGCTCCTTTAGAATCATTAGTCCCAGGAAAAAACATGAAGTGTTCAACACTTACTTTCCCCGCTGTATTTAGTTTCAGTTTTATTTTGAGTAGTAACAGAGTTAACAGAATATGTCCAGTGTCGACCAAAGCAAAGTTTAGTGTTTGCAGAGCTTACATTAATGTTTGTGCAAACCTTTTAGTAAAACAATATAATAATAGCTTGAACACACACTGAATCCAAAACCAAATAAATGCAACTCAGAGTTGAAAAAGTCAAAATTATGAAGAATTCAGGCAAACTTCTTCATGTTAAAAATCACGTGGTTAAACATGCCTCGTTAACATTTTTCTTTTTTTGTAAAATAAAGAAAATGTGTTTGTTTGATTTTGTAACGAATGATTATTTTTTATTTCTGAAAATTATTATTTTTGCTAATTATTATTTTATTTCAGTTGTTTATTTTCAGTGACTGTTCAGTCATTTTGTTTAGTTTTACATTTTTGTTTATTGTGAGATTTCATTTTACTTGAGTTTAACGAAAATGTTTTTTGACCAATTGTTTTAGTCTGATGAAACCATGAGGCTCCCGTCTTCCACTTTGTGAGGTTTATTCATAAACTAATTTCGAGAGGATCACGTGCTTATGATTTATCACAGCCGGTCTCATATTAAGCTAATCAGTATCATCCAATCATATGAGCCATAAGCTACTATAAATAACCACAGTTTTCAGTCCACCTTATCTTCGTTTGGAAGAAACCCCCCTTCCTCCCCGTTCTCCTCTTTCACTATAAATCGGGTGGCACGGAGGCCCAGTGATTAGCACTGTTAGCCCCACAGCAAGAACACTGCCAGCCCTGGTCCTGCCAGGTCGGTAGGTGTTTCTGTGAGGAGTTTGTATATTCTCCCCGTGTCCGCGTGGGTTTTCCCCGGGTTCTCCAGTTTCCTCCCACCATCCAAATATATACATCATGCATAACAATCAAGCATTTGTCTAGCCCCCTTTTTTCCTCACGTGTTCCCTTAGCTACTGCAGATGGGGAGTTCTGAGATCCACCGAGCTCAGGCTCCCCTCTCGCTCTGCAAACGGGAGAAAGCCCCAGGCTCGAGGATCCATTGAGCTCGGGGCTCTCTCCCGGGACAGCATGCCAAACAAGCTTTTGATGAATCATCAGCTAAGTGTGAACTCTTGAATGACAACCAAACGTGCCAAAACACTTCAGTTTCAAACATGTATATATTTCCAGCTTATAAAAAGCTACAGCTGGGAAAATAAGTACTAAGCATGTCATGTTTTTTCCTGGGACTAATGATTCTAAAGGAGCTGTTGACATGGAATTGAACCAGATTTTGGTAAAAAACCAAACAATACAAACAATAAAATGAAACAAAACAAAAAAAACCTTGAAAATTAGTTATGTATAATAACAATGAAATGACACAAGGAGAAAGAACTGAACTACTGAAATGTATTTAGTACTTTATTTAAAAGGCTTTTTCTGTAATGACAGCTTAAAGAAGCCTCTCATGTGGAGAACAAAATCACATGAATTGCTCAGATGTGAGTTTTTTACAGACTTCAACAGAGTGTAAAAATCCTGATGGTTCTGCGGGTCTCGTCAATCAAATCTGATCTTTATTTTGTATTTTCTATTGGATTTAACTCAGGTGATTGGGTGGGCCATTCTACAGCTTGATTTTCTTTCTCTGAAAGCATTTGAGAGTTTCCTTGGCTGTGTTTTTGATCATTGTCTTGTTGAAATGTCTACTTTGGTTTTATCTTCATCATCCTGATAATGTAGATGTTGGACTGAAGCAGCTAATATTAATGTAAAATGATGAAGGCCAGATCGCTGCTAAATAACTACTGAGAGATTTCAGCTGCTCTCTGGGCTTTCACTGCCTTTTTTCACCTCCCTTTCTTCATGTGTTCAATACTTTCTCCCTGCGTCATTTTATTTTATTAGACATAACTTTATTTGTAAATTAATTAGATTTGTTTTATTTGCACATATGGATTTCTTTGGTTGTCGTTCTTAAATGAAAATTTCAAGTCAACAGCACCTTTAGAAATATGTTTTCTGAGAAAAATAGGAAAATAGTTCAATGATTATTTTCCCCGCTGTACTTAAACAAGACTAACTGCCTCTTAATTTACATATACATTTTATATATATATATATATATATATATATATATATATATATATATAATTTATTTATTTTTCTTAAATAAGGAGATGGAGTATCCAGTCTTGCCTCCGGCGGGTCTTCCACCTCTTGGTAACCCTGATATTTTGGAGGGAGAAAATGACCTCACAGCTTTGACCTTTCTCCACGAGCCAGCGGTACTTCACAACTTGCGTGTGCGCTTTCTCGACTACAGTAGCATTTATACTTACTGCGGTGAGTTTAAGTTTTCAGAACACAGTGGCAAGTTTATACAGCCATCAACCAATAACCTTCATTTTAGTGGGAGTAAAGTTCAAGGCACAGAAATTTAGATCACTCATCGTTTTATTGGCTACTGTCAAGAACTTTAACCAAGCAATCGGTTTATTGGCATGTAAATTAGGCATAGAAATGCATGGTTTCAACTAGATTTCAATCTCAAACTAATCTTTACTTACTGATGCTTTAATAGGGATTGTGTTGGTGGCAATAAATCCATATGAGCCATTGCCCATCTATGGAGAAGAGGTGATTGACGCTTACAGTGGACAGGACATGGCTGATATGGAGCCCCACATTTTTTCTGTGGCTGAAGAGGCGTACCGAACGATGATCAGGTCAAGAGCATGCAAATAAGAATAGTTCACATAGAAAAATATCATGCTTTTGGTCTCCCATGTAGAAATCTGATATATGGTAATATTTGCAAATGATAAATATGACACACAAGTTCATATTTGAATTTGGAACCATTTGAAATTCAAATATGTACATACACATATACACTGTAAAAAAGTCTTGCTGCCTTAATTTTTCTAGTTATATCAGCTTACATCAATATATATGTAACCCACTGGTATATATGTAACCCAATATATATGTAACCCCATATATATATGTAACCAACTGGTCCTACTGCACCCAACCGGGCCTGAGCTTGGATCGAACCAGCAATTCTTTGCATGGGAGTCGGTTGCTCTAACAAAGTGACTATGGCCTCTAGCATCTGTCGCTAGAGCACCCTTAAAGGTCAGAGGAGTAAGGTTTACCTGCATAGCACTTCGCTAGCTGGCCTTCGTTACATATATATATGGAGTTAACTTGTTGACAAAGGTTCGGCAGCGGGATCACACTCCACTTTGCCTCTTTTACCAATCACCTACTCCCTAAATCTTACAGTATTTAAGGCAGACCAGCCCTCTAGCACTTTTCTTCTTATTCTCTCGAACACACCGTCCATCCCTCTATTTTCCTTGCTTCCTATTAACAATCATACAACCCTCTCTTCCCTCCTAGGTTGAATAAGGGGGTTCAATCACTCTACCAAAATAATACAGAGACGGTACCCCCTACTCTAAATTTCTGGGCATCATTGTAGGATGCCCGATCAACCTACCTACCTGTTCAATGTTTATCCTCTTCCCTTTCCCTTTATCCCACTGTTCCCTTACCATCCCTTTCATCCCTACAATAAAGTCTAGCTCAAAGTGGCGTGGTCCATGCTGGTGAAAAGAGTGTCTAGTCCTGCTCCTGAAGGGCCAATGTCCTGCAGATTTTGGCTCCAATAATAAACTACTTACAAATTTCAAATGAGCCTGAACTTAATTACCTACAGGATTAGGAGTGTTAGGCTTAAACCTAAACTTTGCCGGACAGTGGTCATAATTTGAATTATCTTAGAGTACCATCAATTTGTATCGTATGTTCATTTAACCCATACAGGGTTCTATTGGTCATATTTTTACATACAGAGAGGAGAAAAACCAGTCCATCATAATCAGTGGAGAATCAGGCTCAGGTAAAACTGTATCTGCTAAATTCACCATGCGCTACTTTGCTGTTGTGGGTGGTGCAGCCCAGCAGACCAGTGTGGAGGAGAAAGTCCTAGCATCCAATCCCATCATGGAGGTACTGAAATTTGATTCTGACCTTTCTGGTGTATGAGGATGCTGTTTATTGACATTTGGTCATTGTAACTTTTGCAGGCAATTGGTAATGCAAAAACAACTCGGAATGACAACAGTAGCCGTTTTGGAAAATATATTGAGATCGGATTTGGACGTAAAGGGGACATTATTGGGGCAAACATGAGGACCTACTTGTTGGAGAAATCAAGAGTTGTCTTTCAGGTGCTTGATTTTATAGTGCAAGGGTTCTCAATCTCGGTTCTGGAGGTGCGGTGTCCTGCAGATTTTAGCTCCAACCCCAATCAGACAAAGCTGGCCTAGCTCTTACTAGGCTTTCTAGAACAGGGGTGCCCAAACTCGGTCCTGGAGTACCGGTATCCTGGATAGTTTAGTTCTAACCCCAATTAGACACACCTGCACCAGTAGGAACTTGCAGGAACTTGCAGGCAGGTGTGTTGAAGGAAGTTGGAGCTAAACTATGCAGGACACCGGACCTCCAGGACCAAGTTTGGGAACCCCTGATATAGTGTGTTAATTTTTTAATCTCTCTGACAAAACTCTTTTATTAAGATGCTTTTTGTTTTATTAATAGGCAGCCAACGAGAGAAACTACCACATCTTCTACCAGCTTTGTGCTTCCAGAGATTTGCCAGAGCTGAGGACACTTAGACTTGGTAAAGCCTCAACTGGCGCTCCAAAAACATGCTACTTATTTATGTGTTGGGCATGATTGTTTGATCACAACCCAGCAAGCATTTTATGTGTTGAACATTTTTTTATAAATGTCTAGCAGCTATTGGCTTGGTTAAAACAAGGCTAAATTCAAATACTAGAGTAGTCACCAAATAAACAGGACTTAGTAACTAAAAATGTAAAGTCTGTCTAATCCAGGGGTGGGAAAATTCAGTGCTGGAGGGCCGGTGTCCTGCAGAGTCTTGCTCCAACACTAATCAAACACACCTGAACATGCTAAGCAGTGTCTTCAGGATCACTAGAAAGCGATAGGCAGGTGTGTTTGTTTATGGTTGAAGGTAAACTCTGCAGGACACCGGCCCTACAGGACCGAGTTTGCCCATCCCTCATCTAATCTGTGTATTTGACCACTAGTCTGGTTTTTGGCTATTCTTAGACATCTATGGGATTTTTACTGGCATCCCAAATTTAGATTGTTTTAGCCAGGATGTCTACATTAAGATGCCTATTAGACATTTGTAAAGACAAAATTACTTGGTGGGGATGCATCTCTCTAGATTCTGCAGAGAACTTCCATTACACCAACCAAGGACAAGATGTGCACATTTCGGGTACAGATGATGTAGTCGAGCTAGAGCGGACAAGAAATGCCTTTACTATACTTGGTAAGGTAAAATACACCAATAAGCTCCACTATTGCCACATTCTACATTTTGTAAAAGAGTGTGGTTCATCCCTGCAGGAGTGCAATCTGACCAGCAGATGGAGATATTTCGTATCCTGGCAGCTATTCTTCACTTGGGAAATGTCAACATACAAGCCAGCGGTCGTGGTGGGGACCGCAGCTACATTGATGTACAACACCCATTTCCTATTACTGTGTACATTTCTATGTCAAAATCCAAATAAAAGAAAAAAAATTATGTCTGTATACATTAACACCAGTAGCAGTGCTGTTCTTGCTAATTTGATAACATGCAGAATGTGCTAATAAGGACATCAACGTATTGGCAGGGCGATGACCGTTCCTTGGCAATCTTTGCCAAGCTTTTGAGGGTGGAAGGTGCTCAGATGGCCCAATGGCTATGCCACAGGAGACTAGCAGTGGGTGGGGAGATGCTTGTAAAGCCCATGACTGGCCAACAGGCAAATGAAGCACGGGATGCTCTGGCTAAGCATGTGTACGAGCAACTTTTCACATGGACGGTGCAGAGGCTCAACTCATCCTTACGAGCACATCGGGAAAAGCCCAAATCTTTCACAGGAGTCCTTGATATCTACGGGTATGTGGGTTGTGTTGTACATTTTTGCAACATTATGGAACACTTTTAATAAACTTTTTTTATTGTTTGTAGGTTTGAGACTTTCGACAGGAATAGTTTTGAGCAATTCTGTATCAACTATGCCAATGAGAAACTCCAGCAGCAATTCAACAGGGTAAGTTTCCTGATTTGTGGGATCAATAGGTTCACATAGTTGTCTGTGACCAGCAAGGTTGCCTCGAGTAATTTTAGACCTTATGAAATAATATGAGGTTAGGCCACCTTAGCAATGTTAAGGCAAGTTAATGCTAATTAAGTTGATCTCTGGAGGCCCCCAAAGAATGTGGCACCTTAAAATCATCCTAACTTCTCCACACTTAGTGGTGCCCCTGGTGACCAGGGCACTGTAGCAACAAGGATGGTTAGGACCGTTCCAAGGTCACAGATCAGACTAACCCACCTTAATTCCTGGAAATCAGTTACTATTTAAAAGGACCAGAGGGCCCCAGAAACTATAGTGCCACCTATGTTGAGTCAACTGATTATTTATTAATTAATTTTGTAAAGATTTTTTTGGGTTGTTGCCTTTATTCGGACAAACATTATTTAGACAGGAAACAAAGTTGAAGAGAGATAGGGGATGGGGATGGGAAAGATCCCCAATCTGGCACTTGAACTCGGGATGCAAAAGTACAATTGCAATAAATGTCAGATATGGGTGTTGACTGTCAACTCAATATTTTTTAAGAGTAAATATATCAGTATCTTTTAAAGAGTGACTT
The DNA here is from genome assembly GCF_903798145.1 of Danio aesculapii. Taxonomy (NCBI): domain Eukaryota; kingdom Metazoa; phylum Chordata; class Actinopteri; order Cypriniformes; family Danionidae; genus Danio; species Danio aesculapii. Next base: position 20,793,890 of record NC_079456.1, on the reverse strand, counting down.
GGTTAGGTTGTGCCTCATTAATGTACAATTCACACATGCCTTTTCTTGGTTCCATTGAGCTTTTCAGAACTTGTCTTGCCATAAGCTGACTTGTTGACCCAATTGTTTCATTCTGCAGTCTTTTAAGTATGCTTTTTGTCCTCATCAGCATGTGTTTCAGCTGGAGCAGGAGGAGTACCTGCGAGAGGAACTTCCCTGGAACCGCATTGAATTCAGTGATAATCAGCCATGCATTGCACTCATCGAAGGCCAGCTGGGCCTACTTGATCTTCTGGATGAAGAATGCAGAGTAAAGATAAACAAAATACACATTGCTGTACCTCCTACTGCAAGTACCAATGTTTAAAACAGTCTTTTTCTGCCCTAGATGCCAAAAGGTTCAGATGACAACTGGGCTCGAAAGCTTTATGACCAGCACCTGAACCACAGCCCTCACTTTCTTAAACCACGCATGTCCAACTCTGCATTCATTATTGTGCATTTTGCTGATAAGGTCAGAAAATGATCATTAACAAATGCTCTACACCAAACCTTTCAATGTCTGTGATATTATTGCTGGCTTTTTGCATTAGGTTCAGTATGAGTGTGATGGCTTTTTGGACAAGAATCGAGACACTGTATTTGAGGAGCCCATCAACATCCTGAGAGCTAGTCAGGTATTTCTTGAATAGTTCAGTTATTAGTTCTACTAATGTAGTTTTGTACTCACTGCTTTGTACTGCTTACTCACACCTGTCCATACTCTTCTCAGTCAGAACTAGTTGCAGAGTTGTTCCAGAAAGAGTCAGCAGGGAAATCCCTTCCCAACTCCACTTTTGCAAATGGGAGCATACGTTCAGGGAAGAGAGCTCACAGAGAGCACAAATTAACTGTGGGCTTTCAGGTAAGCTGCTTCTTGTTTCTGTCAGAGAAAAAAGGAAAATAATTTCAAGTGGTCAATGCTCAAAGTTGCCCGTTAATGTGTTTTTTAAACCCCCAGAGGTCTTAGATTTGAACATTTTCTGACATATTCTGTCTTTGCATATTTAGTTTCGCCAATCCCTGCAACTTTTAATGGACACCTTGAACAGCACCACCCCTCATTATGTTCGCTGCATAAAGTCCAATGACCTCAAAAAGCCCTTCCTGTAAGAAAGAAAATTAAGATCTCATATGCATTTATTCCTCTAGAGTTTTGAGTAACCTTTTATCCTTTCTCCATATCAGATTTGACCCCAAGCGAGCAGTGCAGCAGCTGCGAGCATGTGGAGTCCTAGAGACCATCCGAATTAGTGCCGCAGGCTACCCTTCCAGGCAAGTATTCTTCTAGAAGTCTCTCAAATTCAATAACAATATTTTCACCTCCAATTCTTTCAACCAAATTCTAGGTGGACATATGAGGAGTTCTTTGCCCGTTATCGGGTGCTGTTACAAGCTTTTGTTTCTCAGGATGATGTGCGCCATTCCTGTCAGAGTACCCTTCCTGATCTTATCCCTGATCCGGAGCAGTACTGCTTTGGCAAGACCAAGGTTTTCTTTCGTGCTGGACAAGTAGCGGTTCTGGAGAAGCTTAGAGGAGATCGGCTACATGCAGCAGGGGTTTTGATCCAAAGCTGGGTGAGAGGATGGCAGCAGCGTAGGCATTATCAGCGGCTTCGACAGGCCACATTTATCCTGCAGCGGTACACCAGAGGAACCCTGGCCCGAAGGTGAGTTTAGTGTGACCTAAAGAACATGAACTGTAGGTTTTTTGGTCCCATGCTAATTGTATACTTTGTCCTTTTATAAGTTTTTGTATATTTTTGAATCTAATTGTAAGTATGTATTTCAATGTTACCTGACCAGGTTGGCGTGGACCCTCCGTTACACACGTGCTGCTTTAATCATCCAGAAAACATACCGCATGCTGGCTGTGCGACAGCTTTATCTGACCATTAGAGGGGCCACCATTAAAATCCAGGCCTTCATCAGAGGAACCAAGGCTCGTCGAATTTATTCACAGGTACAGGCTTTAAAATGTGACTTTAAAGTCTTGATGAAATCAATATTTACAATGTTTATTTTTCTAGCGCACATTGTTATGCTTTACGTTAACAATCGGTTAATTCACTGAATTTGTTTTAGTCTTCAAGGTCTGACCATTTGCTTCTGCATTTGAAGTGGCGGTCCTGCTCTGTTGATTTCAGTTTCATGGCTTCAGCCACAATATTCTTAACCATGCCCCTTTTACCATTAGCTTTCTCCAAGGAAAAAGAAAGCCCAACTCCCTACTCAATATTCCATTTCAGTTGAAAGTACATCAACATTCTAAAATAAAAAGTCTCAGCAACTTTCGTTTCATGCTGACTTTAATGGTGTGTGTCAGGCTATATTATGGTGGCTTGAGAAAGCGAACATGCTGTTATACTACATACATTTCTTCTTCTTCTTCTGAGACTAATTTCTATATGCATCTCCTCCTAGACCGTTTAAGCTACAAACACCTACAAACAACTTACCCCAGACCTCCAAACTGGTCTGACTCGGGTTGCTATACCTATTCCAACTGATCCGACTTACGGTTTTCCTAAACTGACCCGGAAAATTAGGAAATGTCCCATTGACTTAACATTGGACCAGACTTTGTTACCCTTATAACTTTGCGCCAGACTGTCCTAGAGACTTATGGTTGGGCTCATTTAACTCAGACAACCAATCTGCCAATCACTGATGACTTTTCAACTTACTAGCCACACCCTAGCAACCACTTACGCCACCCTAACAATTGTCCCATAGACTTCCATTGTAAAAAACTGCCATTGACTTTACTTTGGACATACTAACAACATAACAATCCATACTAGAAACATACTAACAAACATACTAATCATACTAGCAAACATGCTAATTCATACTATAAACATACTAGCAATATGCTAATTCATACTAAATTCATGCTAACATGCTAGTTTATGCAAGAAACATGCTAGAAACATGCTAATTCATACTAGAACCATGCTAACAGCATGCTAATTTATGCTAGAAACATGCTAGCATAATGCTAATTCATACTAGAACCTTGCAACTTAAAGTAACTTAAAGTAAAATATTTAAAAGTGCAGTGTGTTTTAATAACCTGTTTTTTCTCTCTAGATGCTGACAGAGCGGGCAGTGTTGGTCTTGCAGGCACGAGTGCGAGGCTGGCTGGCCCGGAGCAGCTACAGGCGCATCAGATGTGCAGTGGTGCTCATGCAGTGTTGTGTTCGTAGAAGAGCAGCACGTAGAGAGCTGTTGCGTTTGCGTGCTGAGGCCCGATCTGTGGAGAAGTACAGAGAACTTAATAAAGGCATGGAAGTCAAACTCATGCAGCTGCAGCTCCGAGCCGACCAACAGGTGAGAGGGTAAAAGAATGTGGGAGTTGTAATGATGCTTTTCACAATCTAAAATGACTATAAGTCTCTGCAGGAGTTTCGGGTTCAAGGCAATAAAGAGAAGCATTTCCATTTTGATAATGCATTAATCAAAAACACCTTTTAAAAAGACCACAAATTGAGAAGCGTCCTCTTATGCTTCACAGAGACCCATACTCAAAAAAATTGATTTATCTCTTGCTTTTGAAAATAAGCTTTTCTATTAACATTAAATTCAAAACATCATTGTCATGATGTCAAAAACATTTAAATTGTTAAAAATTGGACCCCGAAACACAAAAACAAAGGACAATTTTTATTTAATTTTTGGTTCAAAACCATCTGTCTGACCTAAAGTGGGACTGATAGTGACTTAAAGTGACTTGTGGGTGTGTTTTCATCTGTCAGGCCAGAGAAAGCGCATCTCTGAGGGAAACTCTTCAGACCGAGCGAGAAGCTCACAGCTCAGAGCTGGAGAATCTGCGCTCCAGCCTTCTCAAACTGCAGAACCAGCTGAAGGAGAGCATAAACACGGCTCCTTTAGTCAGCCAAAAACAGGAGGAGGAGTGGAGGAGAGCCGAGGACAAGGCCAAACAGGAGATTCTCCAGCTGACACAGGTGAGTTCACTGTTACAGGAACACTCCAATTTCTTTGGAAATACACTCATGTCACAGCGCCCCTAGAGTTAAACAGTAGAGTTTTACCATTTTTCAATCCATTCAGAAAATCTGGAGGTTTGGCAGGAGCACTTTTAGTTTAGCTTAGCAAAATCATTGAGTTGGATTAGACCATTAGCATCTCGCTTAAAAAAAATCAAAAAGGACTTTTGATAATTTTCCTATATAAAGCTTCTCTCTAGTAACATCATGTACTAAGACTGATGGAAAAATAAAATTAGCTATTTTATAGGTCAATATTGTTGCATAATAGCATTGTGCCTGCTACAGCCATGGTACAGCAGCAAATTTTCTAGATTATTTTCCAGCAAAATATTATTCTAATAAACTTCGCCAGAATGAGAGTACAGTTCCCAGCCATATCAGCCTAGAAAATAGCTGCTTTTCTTTTTCTGTGTGTTTTATTACACAATGTAAATACAGAAGTGTTATGCTATGCTAAGCTAAGCTAAGCTAAGCTAAAAGTGATCCTGCCAGACCCAGATAACTGTTTAACTCTGGAGTTGTTGAGCCTGTTTTCAGAAAATTGGAGTGTTCCAAATACAGTAGATCAGCCATTTTGTTTTTAATATCCACCTTTCTAAAATTATGGGTTGTTTCGAAATCTTTTTAATTGCAAATTGACAATCAGAATAACTGAAACAAATAATTCATACACATGGTGAAAACCGAGCGAGAGGTACATTTGGTTTTGTGCTGTATTTTTTGTCCATCATGAAAAAAATGTTACTTAATTGCTATCTGTAATAAAGTTATGATAAGCTCAGAATCTTAATGTGGAATTAGTATAACAAGCATACATGGACAAATCTCTTTTGGGTTCACCGTTTTGTTCCAACAAAATATTCGATTTTTGTATTACTACCAGTACAGTAATATTCAATACATTAGTAATTATTCGTGGTCTGCTGAAAGTAATGTCAAGTTGTCTTTTGATACTGGATGAATGAACTGCGAGAAGATTCTTTTAAAAATAAAAATACTTTGCTGAAGGTTTACAGTTTAACAGAAGTTACCACCATAATTCACACCGTTTTGTTTATATTCACCGGTTCTGTTTGTTTTCTCTTCACTTCAGGAAATCCAAGCTCTGAAAATTGACAGAGATTCTGTAGAGAAGGAGAGAGATGGTTTGGCTATTCGTTTACGGGATCAGGAAAAAGCTCAGGAGGGTAAAAAGTTCAATATCTGCCATTTCAGCTTATATATTATGTTTGATTAATAGATCAAATAGCTGACTAATTTAATGTATACAACTTTAATATATATATTATTGAAATAGCATTAATCAAATGTATATATAGTAATATACAGTATACATAGTAAAGTATGCACTTTTTGCCATATCATTTAGAGAAAAATACTATTATGAGACAAACATAAGCAGTAAATGAAATGGTTACTGTAAAAGATATAATAACAAAAATATATATTAAATAATCACAAAAATATTATGGGTAACACGTAACTTTAGTTAATGGATTCAACCATTGACCATGATAATGACTTGTGATGATTACAATATATTGTATTGTTGAATATCAGCGCGTGTCTAGTTTGGATTATGAAAGCAATAAAAAGTGATGGTATTAATGCATATGTAAATGAAAGGGATTATTTGTGTGTGTTCAGAGAGCCGGCAGCAGTCTGTAGATCAGGCAGATGCTTCAGTGAGAGCAGAGCTGGAAGAGGAGAGAAGAAGATACCAGAGTTTACTGAGAGAGTTTACAAGACTAGAGCAAAGATATGACAACCTCAGAGACATGAGCTTATTCACCACCAATGAGGTACATCTGCAATCACAGTCTCAATCTCTCTCAGATATCTGAACACGCACACACGCACGCACGCACGCACGCACGCACGCACGCACGCACGCACGCACGCACGCACGCACGCACGCACGCACGCACACAAATATATATATATATATATATATATATATATATATATATATATATATATATATATATATATATATATATATATATATATATATATATATATATATAGCAGCAAATTAAATGACTATAATAAACATTTATATTATACATTTGTTACTAAATATAAATTTTCAATAAAGGCAAGTTTCAGGATAATACATGGTGTATAAAGTGAACAGAGAAAATATTGAAGTGTTATACTTTTAATAAAATCAGCTGGAAATATTTATACTGTAATATAATTTATTTATATTTGTATAATAAATAAATCTGCAAATAGATGTATACACATATGATGAATTGTAATGAAGTTTAATGTAATAATGATGAAGGCATAATATAAAATTATATAAAATTAACATAATATCATATTGTGCAATAAAGGTTATATTAAAATAAAAAATTATATTTTGATAAATCAAATTATATGTAATATTGCTCATTTATATAATACCCAAACAAATCTGCATATATAAATTTGCATATATTCATCGGCATATTCATTCATTTATTTTCTTTTCAGCTTAGTCCCTTTATTAATCTTGGGTTGCCAAAGTGGAGTGAACCGCCAACTTGTATATATATATATATATATATATATATATATATATATATATATATATATATATATATATATATATATATATATATACATACAGTTGAAGTCAGAATTATTATCCCCCTTTGATTTTTTGTCTTTTTAAAATCTTTCCCAAATGATGTTTAACAGAGCAAGGACATTTTCACAGTATGTCTGATAATATTTTTTCTTCTGGAGAAAGTCTTATTTGCTTTATTTTGGCTAGAATAAAAGCAGTTTTAAATTTTTTAAAAACCATTTTAAGGTCAAAATTATTAGCCCCTTTAAGCTAATTTTTTTCGATAGTCTACAGAACAAACCATCATTATACAATAACTTACCTAATTACCCTAACCTGCCTAGTTACCTAATTAACCTAGTTAAGCCTTTAAATGTCACTTAAGCTGTATAGAAGTGTCTTGAAAAATATCTAGTCAAATATTATTTACTGTCATCATGGCAAAGATAAAAGAAATCAGTTACTAGAAATGAGTTATTAAAACTATTATGTTTAGAAATGTGTTGAAAAAAATCTTCTCTCCGTTAAACAGAAATTAGGGAAAAAACTAAACAGGAGGGTTAATAATTCAGGGGGGCTAATAATTTTGACCTCAACTATATATATATATATATATATATATATATATATATATATATATATATATATATATATATATATATATATATATATATATATATATATATATATATATATATATATATAGTAAATACATTGTATATAATTCCTATTGAATACATGAGTATATATGTGTGTTTCCTCACAGCGTTCACGTGGACATCGACGAACAGATTCCACAGTGTCTTTAGAGCCTCCTTCACCCGTCACCTCACCGTTCTCAAGTTCACCCGTCTTCCCTTCACCCGAGCAGGTCAGGAGGATCAGCGTAACATCACCCACCGACAGGGGACGCTGGAGCCAAGAACATCCTCTGGTCAGAGTTCACATCCAAACTAGACAGGCTCTGCACAATTGATCTTTCAGTTTTTGCCTAGGGGCAACATAAAGTGCAAAAATATACCTTTAAAGATATCCTGTTGAAAACTGGCAATTAAGATGAATATGTAAATATATGCTGTGCGTTTTCCTTTAAAGAGCACTTAAAGGGACAGTTCACACAAAAAATAAAGATTCTGTCATCATTTACTCATCCTTTACCAGTTTCTTTCTTCTGTTGAACAGAAATTAAGATGTTGTAAATCTGTAACCATTAACTTCCAAAGTATTTGTTTTTTTCCTACCATGGAATTCAAAGGTTACATGTTTTCAGCTTTCTTCAAAATATGAATACGTGAACTCTCCCTTTAAGATGGTGTTAAACATGGAAAAACATTGTCAGTGCCATTTTCTAGAACAATTGTACTTCAATCTGTACTCAAATGTACTTGCACATATACTTGTGTATGACTGATCATAGAGGCGTTTGCAACAGAGAAACTTTTTAATAGTTCCTAGAACCATTGGCAAAGTCATGTGCATTTTGCAGTGTTTGCACTCCAGAAACTGAGAACAATGTTAGTTTTAGGAACTCCATTTGTGGGAATTAAATTAGCTCCTACTGCAGAGTAGGGACTAATACAGCACAATAGGAACTAACGTGATTTATGGAAATTAGCTGATTAAGCGAATGAATGTCATACAAAAAAGCAACAAAATACTTAAAAAGAACTCAATTTTTTTTGGAAATAGACTCATTTTACATCTGCCCTAGAGTTAGTTGAGTTGTACCATTTTTTTTATATAATCAGCCAATCCCTGGGTCTTACAAGACACATCCAGAAAGCAAATGTTAGCAGCATTTACCTTTTGCCTTTGTCTGCAGTGTTGTGTTCTTTCCTACAAGCTGTGGTTTAGTTCTTCTTTTTGCTCTTTAAATCCCAGAAGTCCATGTTTCATCTCCATAATCATAAAACCCAGGACACACACTGAAAACACAGCTACTATCACAGCATCCTCACCATCCACAGTTGTTGATTTTGTTGAATGCAGCTCTTGATGTCACGGTTGGTCAGCTTACGTAACTTCAGAGTTCCTTGTGATGGTGGAATGCAACCAAGAAATTCGTCCAGAGGGAATTAGTCCTTGGAGACTGGTGTCTAGTTCCTATAACTGAGTTCCTTTACTTAGTGTGAAGCCCCTTTTTTTATGGATTGACAACAGTGGAGATAAAGGTGGAGCTTCATAGCCATACCCACCTGTTACATCATCAGCAGCACTGACTAATGGTAGTTCCATGGACTCCCGAAGAGAACTCTAATGAGTTTTATTTTGGCCTGTTATGTTAGAAATTACGCCAGCTTATTTTTTCCGTTTTGTTTAAATCATATTGTGGCCTTTTATATATCTAAATAATGTTTAGTAAATTCATAACTTAAAACCTCTTATCTAATAAATGAATATATACTGACAGAGCATGCTGATGGAGGATATGAACGTTGCAAAGGACGCAGCTGAGAGGATGAAGAACGAGGATCTCAGACATGCCTACGATGCTGTTCGAGTGGCCAACAAGTCAGTTTCCTTCTATATACGGGTACCTGATAAAGTCATCAGTAATTAGCAGTAATGTTTATTTCTCCAGGTTTCTAGAGACGCAGCTGTTTTCTCAGAGAGCGCAGTGGGAGCAGGAGATTTCAGCACTCAGGATGAATCTGCAGCAACTACAAGACAGAGACACGTCTGGAGATCCTGACATAAATGTAGTCATTATGTCGGAAACTACTGTTTGTTGTGCTTTAGATTTGTTCAGTTGTAAATTTTAGTTTCTTCGTGTATGTATGTGTGTGTGTAAAGGATCTAACGGAGCAGGTGGCGGTTCGAGAGCAGGAATGTGTCCGATTGCGGCGAGAGCTCAAGGAGCTGAAACACACTGTGAGCCTCAGGAGAATTCTGTCTTATGCAGGTCTGTGTTGGTCCAAAAAGTATTTTGACAACTAAAAACGCTTTAAAAAAAGTAGTTTTGACAGTGAATTGAATTATTTTAGTAACATGAAGAATGTTTGATGAAGTCTGTGTGAAATCAAAACTGACAGTGTTTATATGGCTCACGCATATTGTTATTCTTTAGGTGAACAATTAATTCACACAAGTTAATCCACTGAAAAAAAATAGTTTTGGTAGTCTTCAATCAAATTTGCTGCTGAGTTTGGAGTGCTGGTGGTTCTTCACTGTTGACGTCAGTTTGATGGCTTCATTCACAATACTCTCAACCACTCTATTATTGTACAAATTACTATCAGTTTTCTATAAAGGAAAGATGTGCAAAAAAAAAGAAGAAAGCCCCACCCCCTACTTTATATTCTGTGTCAGTTGGAAGTACATTAAGATACTGATATAAAAGTCTCAGCAAACTCACGCTGACTTTACAAATCATGAACCTAAAGAAGATTTTGTGGAATGAAAAGTTTCTGTGGTTGGTCTTGGGTCTGTAGATTTAACATTATGGTCCCTATCATACAACCGGCGCAATAAGGCGCAAGATGTGTTTGCCCCGATGTGTTGCTATTTCAGACCAGTGCAACCTTAATTTTCCTGTTTTCCACCACGTTGCTTAAATAGCTAAACCATTTGCACCACTGTGTGGACTCATGGGTGTAGAAAAGACGTGTGTTGAGGTGCATTGTTGGTGCGTTGCTATTTGAGGAACTAAAATAGACTGCAATAGACCAGCTGAAAGCAGGTCTAAAGTCCAGAGCAGAGCGCGTGAGTTGTGCACCTCGCTTACACATTGCTTTAAACACGCAGGATGTACAGCAATACACAAATATCTTTACAAATAAAAAAGAATTTAAGGAATAAAATATTACAAAAATTATTACTTTCTATATAAATATAAAACCACTGCCTTAATCTCGGGGGGCTTTTTTCAGTTTATTCACGACAATTTACGTTTGTATAATGTTATTATTATCATTAATATTATTTATTATATGCATATTTATATTTGTTTTATTAAAAACAAGCTTAGATTGGTCCACCTGTCAGGTTTTGGAGCATATGGGGAATAGGACGTATGTTTGGATATAACTCAGTTTTTTGACCACTCTTCATTATCATTGTTCATTTATTCGTTTGCTGGAAATTAGAACTGAATTTAGAAATAGTTTTGAAACAAATCTTTGCACTTAACAAACAAAATTAAATATGTAGGCTAATGGTCTGTGCGTACAACACCGCTTCCTTATCCACGAAAGAGAGAAAGTGAAAGTAAAAGTTAAATACAGATTGGAAAAGGCTCATTCTCTCATTCGCACTTCAGATCTGCAGAACTGTTTTCTAGCTAGTGAAGCGCTCAGTTTTTCCACTTACAAAGTCTGCAATATAAATAGCAAATGCACCATGGTGCGACATAACTGACTCTTAAAGGGTATGGGAGGTGAGACTCTGATTGGTTTATTCTCAAAACACACATATAACTCATTAAGAGAATAAGCTCAACCCTGTTAGACCATGATCCTTAAAATAACAAAAGTGGATTCTGATACGCCCTTAATGCTTTTGCACCCTGTGCTTCAGACTTTGCGCCTAGATCATTAAAATAGAGCCCTAAGTCACAGAAATTCATATTTTTTTGATTCAGTGGCTAATTTGTATTAATTCGTATGATCTCATAAATACATTTCAGTATGAACTGCTCATCCCCCATTGACATCTGAGTTTAGGGGTGATGTTTGGGGGCACCCCTTTTAAAAATCATACATTTGCATATAAATTAAAAAATAGCATGAAATCGTATGAAATTAGCCACTTTTCGGACAATACATAAAATAGTTACGTTTCTTTGGGACTTTGAGCTTGTAGATTACATCGTAGACAGTTAAATGTGCATAAAATAGTTACATTTCCTCATGTGTTTGAGCTTTTAGATTACATTATATACTTGAAAGTGCCATATATAATAATTATCAAAAATATATGAATTGCTTTTTTTAATTAAGAATCTGTGATATGAGAGTTAAAAAATGTGACGGTCCACACACTTTGGAAAAATGGTTGCAAACAGTAGCAAATTAGGGTTCTTTTTGGCACTAAATAGGGCCATTTCCACAAGGTTCCACAGAAAAACACGGTTGAATATGATTTATAATTTTTAAAAGACCATAATGGTGTTATAAACTGTATAATAATAGTTTAGTTTCACTAGTGATAGTATAATGGTGTATTTATTTATATTGGTATTCCTATAATATATTATTTATTAATATCTATTATTTATACATTGATACCAAAATTGATTTCTCTGTATTTTTTCCATGACTGCATGTTTCGGAACACTTTATAAAAATGTATTTTATCGCTCAGGTCTACCTGTTGCCGAGTCTCAGGATCCAACATCTCCTTCCCCTCAGAGGATCCAGACGATCACTGGACTGCTGGAGTGCAGGAAAAAAGACGAGAGCAAACTGATCAAACACCTCATAACAGGTCAATAACAGGAGTTTATTTATTTATTAACTCAAGCTGACTGACGGGACTGAATGTGTTTCTGTGGCAGACGTGCGGACGGAGAGCGTCTTGTCTTCGTCTCCTGGACTGGCGGCTCGGGTCTTGTTTCTCTGTGTGCGTCAGGCGGACTGCAGCGGAGATCAGGCGCGGGTCAAGGGACTTTGCAGTGCTGTTGTGAGCGGCATTAAAACTGCTCTGAAGGTGAAGGAGAAGATTTTATGGTTATTATCCTTTAAGCATCCCCATATTCAGGTAAACCTGGAAAGGATAGTTCACACAAAATTGAACATTTGCTGGGTTTTTTTTTTCGGTCCTGGAGGACCGGTATCCTGCATGTTTTAGTTCAATTAAACACACCTTAACCAGCTAATCAAGCTCTTTCTAGGTATTCTAGAAACTTCCAGGCAGGTATGTTGAAGAAAGTTGGTGCTAAACTATGCAGGACACCGCCCTCCAGGACTGAGTTGGGCATCCCTGCTCTAGAGCACAATCCTCCTGTCGCATAACAAATATTAAAGGTAAAAATGGTCAGACTGATTCATAAGACCTCAATGTATCATTTAGAGCCATGAGTATTAATTTAGTCTAGCTTGTATAGGGTGTTATTTGACTCTCAAAGTGCTGATGGACTTTAACTCGCATTTTATGAATAATCAAGAATGGTTTCTGCTAAAAATCAAGTGTATCACTTTATTTGACTGTCCCACTAATTCTCAATAGATTATAAGTAGACCGTTAGGTTGGGGTTAGTGTAAGTTGACATATATAGTTGAAGTCAGAATTATTAGCCCCCTTTGAAATTATTTTTCTTTTTAAAATATTTCCCAAATGAAATTTTCACAGTATGTCTGATAATATTTTTTCTTCTGGAGAAAGTCTTATTTGTTTTATTTCAGCAAGAATAAAAGCAGTCTTTAAATTTTTAAAAGCCATTTTAGGGTCAAAATTATTATTCTGTTTAAGCTATATATTTTTTCGATAGTCTACAGAACAAACCATCATTATACAATAACTTGCCTAATTACTCTAACCTGCCTAGTTAACCTTATTACCCAGTTAAGCCTTTAAATGTCACTTTAAGCTGTATAGAAGTGTCTTGAAAAATATCTAGTCAAATATTATTTACTGTCATCATGGCAAAGATAAAATAAATCAGTTATTAGAAATGAGTTATTAAAACTATTATGATTAGAAATGTGTTGAAAAAATCTTCTCTCCGTTAAACAGAAATTGGGGAAAAATAACAGGAGGGCTACTAATCCAGACTTAACTGTACTTGCAAAGTTTCTTCTAGTCAGTTAAATGTCTGTTGGAGGAGCAGTATCAGCAGATATTAAGCAGACAGTCCACTAATACTCAAATGAGAAGTAATTGGCAACGACTACACCTTAACTAGGTGTTCAGGGCTATCCGCTTAAACCACACTACACTTTTTTGATAATTAAAACAAATAATATACAGTTGAAGTCAGAATTATTAGCCCCCCTTTGAATTTGTTTTTCTTTTTTAAATATTTACCAAATGATGTTTAACAGAGCAAAGAAATTTTCACAGTATGTCTGATAATATTTTTTCTTCTGGAGAAAGTCTTATTTGTTTTTATTTTGGCTAGAATAAAAGCAGTTTTTAATTTTTTAAAACCATTTTAAGGTCAAAATTATTAGGCCCCTTTAAGCAATATTTTCGATAGTCTACAGAACAAACCATCGTTATACAATAACTTGGCCTAATTACCCTAACCTGCCTAGTTAACCTAATTAACCTAGTCAAGCATTTAAATGTGACTTTAAGCTGTATAGAAGTGTCTTGAAAAATATTTAGTCAAATATTATTTACTGTCATCATGGCAAAGATAAAATAAATCAGTTATTAGAAATGAGTTATTAAAACTATTATGTTTAGAAATGTGTTGAAAAAATTATTTTCTCTGTTAAACAGAAATTGGGGAAAACAATAAACAGGGGGGCTAATAATTTTGACTTCAACAGTATATAGTTTTCAGGCAAAAAACAAACAAACAAACAAAAAACAATAAAAAATGTAACTGAAAATGTAGATTACAGTAAGCTACATAGATATTTGAAACTTATAATTGATTTAAAAAATTTCAATCTACATACCAAAACCTTTAATCATTTGGTGTAATCAATAATTGTTTTTTAAATCAATTAAAAAATTTAAGTAAAAGTTATTAAAAGTAATTTAGTTATCAAATTAAAATGAAAATTTTTATGAGCTCTGGTGATCATCCTCTGGTGATCACAAAAGAAGATACTTTGAAAAATGTTGCAAACCTGACTTCCATAGTATGTTTTTATTTTTTGACTATGAAAGTCAGTGCCTTCAATCGTCAATCATTCTTCAGAATATCTTTGTTCAACAGAAGAAAGAAGTTGAAATCAGTTGAGGGCGAGTAAATGATGAGAAAATGTTCACTTTTGACTAAACCTTTCATTAAAGTCCAACAGCAGTTTGAAACCACACCATCAGGGCATTAATCATTCATTTTCCTTCGACTTAGTTGATTCATCAAGGGTCGCCACAGCAGAACACGCCAACTTATCCAGCATATGTTTTACACAGCGGATGCCCTTCCAGCTGCAACCCAGTATTGGGAAACATCCATACACACTCATTCACACTCGTACACCACAGCCAATTTAGTTTATTCAGTTCACATATAGCACATGTCTTTGGACTGTGGGGGAAACCGGAGCACCTGAAGGAAACCCACACGAATACGGGGCGACCCAGCTGGTACGCAAACTAGAGACCTTCTTGCTTTGAGGCGACAGTGCTAACCACTGAGGCATTGTGTTGCCCCCATCAGGGCATTAATTGTCTGTAAATATACTAACAGTACATTTTTGCTGTTGTAGAAACATGGCAATGATCTGGACATGACGGCTGTGTGGTTGAAGAACTCGTATGTGCTCAGAGACCTGCTGCTCCAGCACTCTCCCCGACAGGTCACACACAGTCTGTTCATTTGAGTGGTTTTGCGATAATGTGACTTTACGTGCTGATTGTGTGTGTGTGGTGCAGGAGTCGAGGGGTTCAGAGGATCTGCTTCCTCTAGTGACGGATGTGCAGGAGTTTGTTCGAGCTCTCAGTGATCTGTGCATTCAGTCCTATCAGCAGCTACTGTCCATCTCTGAGAGCCGCCTGCAGCCCATCATCAGTAAACACACACACAAACGCACGCACACACACATATAACATTTTTACTATACAGGTGAAGTTAAAATTATTAGCACTCCAGTGAATTTTTTTCTTTTTTAAATATTTCCCAAATGATGTTTAACAGAGCAAGGAAATTTTCACAGTATGTCTGCTAATATTTTTTTCTTCTGGGAAAAGTTTTATTTGTTTTATTTCTGCTAGAATAAAAGCAGTTTTTAATTATTTTTTTTTTCCAGAGGACAAAATTATTAGCCTCTTTGAGCTATATTGTTTTTCGATAGTCTACAGAACAAACCATCATTATACACTGGCATAACTTATTATAAAATTTAAAATTAAATTCCACTTCAAGCTAAATATTAATATTTTGAAAAATATCTAGTAAAATATTATGAACTGTCATCATGGCACAGACAAAATAAATCAGTTAGGCAACCATTTATGGCACCTTAGCAACTGTTTAGCAACACATTACTAACCACCTAGAACACCCTAGCAAACCGCCTAGCGATGTCTTTGCAACCACCTAGAACCGCCTAGCAACCATTCGGAACACCCTAGCAACCCTAGCAACCCTAGCAACCTAACACCTTAGCAACCACCTAGCAATGCCTTAGCAACCACTAAGAGCACAGTAGCTACGGACTAGCAACACCTTATCAACAATTAAAAAACACCCTAGCAATCGCCTAGCAACCACTTAGAACACCCTAGCAAACCACCTAGCAATGCCTTAGCAACCACTCAGAACACCTTTGCAACCGCCTAGCAACCATTCAGAACACCCTATCATCTGCCTAGCAACATCTTAGCAACCACATAAAACACCCTAAAAACACCTTGACAACCACTCAGAACACCCTAGCAACCCCCTAGCAACCACTCAGAACACCCTAGCAACTACCTAGCAACACCTTAACAACGACCTGGAACATCCTAGCAACCGCCAAGCAACGCCTCAGCAACCACTCAGAACACCTTATCAATTGCTTAGCAGCGCCTTAGAAACCAGTCAAAACATCCTAGCAACTCCTTAGCAATCACCTAGATATCACTCAGAACACCATAACAACCGCCTAGCAACACCTAAGCAACCACCTAGAACACCCTAGCAACCGCCTAGCAATGCCTTAGCAACCACTCAGAGCACCCTAGCAACACCTTAGCAACCACTCATAACACCTTAGCAACCACCTAGAAACTACTAAGAACACCCTATCAACCTCCTTGCAACACATTAGAAACTGCCTAGCAACCACTTAGAACACCTTATCAACGCCTTATCAACCGCATAGCAACCACTTAGAACACCCTAACAAAAGGCCTAGCAACATCTTAGCAATAACATAAAACACCCTAACAGAGCCTTAGCAACCACCCCAGAACACCCTAGCAACTGCATAGCAACACCTTAGCAACCGCCTAGCAACCTCTCGGAACACCTTAGCAATCACCTAGCAGCGCCTTAGCAACCAGTCAAAACACCCTAGCAACTCCTTAGCAATCACTCAGAACACTCCAACAACCGTCTAGCAACATCTAAGCAACCACCTAGAACAACCTAGCAACCGCCTTGCAATGCAATAGCAACCACTCAGAACACCCTAGCAACCGCCTAGCAACACCTTAGCAACCACTCAGAACACCCTAGCAACCACCTAGCAACACCTAAGCTACCACTCAGAACACCATATCCACCGCCTAGCGAGAAACATGCCAATCCATAGTAGAAACATGCTAACATATATGCACTTATCCATCTATGGCAGTGGTGCTCAACCCTGTTCCTGGAGATCGACCTTCCTGCAAAGTTCAGCTCCAACCCTGATCAAACACACCTAAACCAATTAATTAGGACCTGAACAGCACTTGATAATTACAGGCAGGTGTGTTTGATATGGGTTGCAACTGAAATCTGCAGGAAGGTCGATCTCCAGGAACAGGGTGTGTCACCCCTGATCTATGGCAACTGTTTCAAACTTCTTAAAACTACTTCAGTTATTTAAACTTTGAAGCTACTTCAAACTTTCAGACGAGGCTTTCTCAAGCCACCATAAAGTTTGTATACGAACTTTACTTTTCTAGTTAATACTATAATATCTCATTTACATATTTATTTCAATATTAGAATGCATAGTATATTATTTCACTCTAAATAATAATCATAATCCTAAAGAATAAATGCTAAAGACTCACTTATAAGTTTGTGTACCCATGCAGTCCCGGCGATGCTGGAGAGTGAGATGATTCCTGGCCTGGCTGGATCCTCAGTGAAGCTGAGTGCGGCTCGTAAGCGGGCCGGTTCAGATCCGCGTCCTCCAGGCGGTTCAGAAGGAGTCTGTATGTCCTCAGTCCTGCGGGAGCTTTCGGCGCTTCACACGTCCCTGTCCCGTCAAGACCTGCCCTCCGTCCTGCAGGAACAAGCCTTTCACCAGCTCGTGTACCTGCTGTCTGCATCCACCCTCAACAGCCTACTGCTGCGCAAGGACATGTGCTGCTGGAGCCGCGGCCTGCAGATCCGGTCTGTACTAAACACCGCGCTCTTCATACAGTACAATTCACAGTGCTCAAACTGACCTTTTTATACTACAGGGCTCTTGAATGCTTTATTCTGATTGGCTGATGGACATTATGCTGAGTTCACTCCATGTCATAATTACCATACTTTCGAGATGACAACATTGCTACCTAATTCACTTATATACACTCACCGGCTTTTTATTAGGTACACCTGTCAAAACTGTTAGAAATTGGCAAATTTCTAATCAGCCAATCACATGACAGCAACTCAATGCATTTAGGCATGTGGACATGGTCAAGACAATCTGCTGCAGTTCAAACCGACCATCAGAATGGGGAAGAAATGTGATTTAAGTGACTTTGAACGTGGCAGGGTTGTTGGTGCCACACGGGCTGGTCTGAGTATTTCAGAAACTGCTGATCCACTGGGATTTTCATGCACAACCATCTCTAGGGTTTACAGAGAATTCGAAAATAAGAAGGGAATGACCAGACTGGTTTGAGCTGATAGAAAGGCAACAGTAACTCAAATAACCACTGGTTACTACCGAGTTATGCGGAAGATCATCTCTGAACGCACAACATGTCCAACCTTGAGGCGGATGGGCTACAGCAGCAGAAGACCACACAGGGTGCCGCTCCTGTCAGCTAAGAACAGGAAACTGAGGCTACAATTCACATGGGCTCACTAAAATTGGACAATAGAAGATTGGAAAAACATAGCCTGGTCTGATTAGTCTTGATTTCTGCTGCAACATTCGGATGGTCGGGTCAGAATTTGACGTCAACACCATGAAAGCATGGATCCATCCTGCCTTATATCAACGGTTCAGGCTGCTGGTGGTGGTGTAATGGTGTGGGGGATATTTTCTTGGCACACTTTGGGCCCATTAGTACTGAACCTTATTGACATTTATGTCTGTCAAAATAAACACCACACTCAATGTAATGTACAAAAGAGGAAATGCTTTATTAACTTTGAGAACAGGGGCATTTTAAATGCGGGTACCAGGGAGAGAGATATAGACGTCAAGGGCCACACGCGATTATCATGCCCATACCTTTACACACAATGAGTTTAACACATTACTAGAACAGTGTTTCAAACAGCACTCAACATCTTGATCTACACTGCACACAAAATTAAGGCGCATCCCCTGTGATCATATCTCCCCCTCACTCGCCTCCCACACTTATCACCTTTCACACACATAGCAGTCACACTCAACATCCATAAACACAAATGGAGGTTTAAAAAGACACTCTCCACAC
>NC_079456.1:20742382-20769882 GCF_903798145.1 Danio aesculapii | reverse complement strand
ATCTATCTATCTATCTATCTATCTATCTATCTATCTATCTATCTATCTATCTATCTATCTATCTATCTATCTATCTATCTATCTATCTATCTGTGTTTTACATCCATCCACTCATCCATCCGTTTTCTTCCTATCCATCCATGCATCCATCTGTTTTCTTTCCATCCATCCATCCATTGATCCATCCATCCATCCATCCATCCATCCATCTGTTTTCTTTCTATCTATCTATCTATCCATCCATCCTTCCATTTGTTTTCTATCCATCCATCCATCCATCCATCCATCTGTTTTCTATCGATCCATTTGTTTTCTATCTATCTATGAAACTTTAAATTTCATTTGTTCTGAGTATTACTTCCATTTTTAAAAGAATATATAAGGTTATCAAAGACATTTTGTTTTAGATGATTATAAAACCATATTAGATTTCATCCTAAACATAAACGCTTAAAGAAAAAAGTCCTTTACACAATTCGTTTTTTTAACCATTTATTGGAAGTAGAAACAAACCAAGGCTGGCCTGTTTACCTCCATCCCCGATAAGAACGATCATATTTAGCAAAACGAAAATTAGAAACATCTTTGTAAAAAAAACCTCTCATGCTAGTACAGTCTGTACCACTACACATCAGTAATACATATTTATATATTCACAAGCCTTCCAAAAATAGAAAATAATACCCAAATATCAAAATAAACCGAAAGAAAAGTCAGACGACAATTGAATATCACACCAAAGATACATGCTGGCACAAGAAGAATCTTTCCCAACATGCACTGCTTCTTATATACAGGCAACGAGTGGCTGTTTTGTGGTATTGGGCGCAGTGTGAATGACATGCTGTAATATTATTACTCAAAAACGACAATACACGGCTCTATATTTCAAATCCTATCACATCATGCCAGCATTGTCCAGTCCGCAGTCAATTCAACATTCATTAACATCATTTCCTGTGGTTCAATATTACAGCAGTGAACGGAAGAAAACTAAAATAATACACATTTGCAGCTTCTGTTACTCGCAATGTAAACAATAATAATTTGACACAGAACAGATGCATAGACTATTTGTAGAGAAAACATGAAGCGGGTAAAAATTGTAGTGAAAGGTTGAAAAGTTGACGTCAAAATGAAAATTCGCACATCATTTTTATCAAATCTGGAGATTTCCGTAAATCGATTAACAGTTTGTTCAACCAAAAGTGTAACGCTTCAAAATGTTCATAGAGATCACAAATTAAATCCATATGAATTTATCTGTTTAATCGAGTCCCAAAATCACACCTGCAGCCAATCAGCAGTAAGGGTCATGTCTTGTAACTATTGTGGAGGTATAAAAATGGGTGCGGTCTTATTGGGCAATCCGCTTATTAAGAGTGACGTCACGCGAAGCAGCTTCCGAGTCCAAGCGATCTGTCAAACTGTATGAGGAGACTCAAGAAATGGTAATAATAAACATTTACAAAGCGATGTGATACTTTCGAAAATCACAGTCGCAATACATATATCCATGCCTAATATCCGATGGCCAGAAAGTGATTAACCTTTTAGAAATTGTTAAATATTGACGTCATTGATGCAGCAAGTCCAGAGACTGTCGTGTACACCATGATTTAATATAAAATTCACTTTAATGTGTGATGGGACTAAAAAGTGTCCATAAACAAATATTTTCTCAACTCAAATGAGTAGCGGCTTGGGTCTGGAAACTATTTCATATGTCACGACTTAACAAGCGGATGGGCATCTTCGTATTGGTGCTTTCAAATATCAACATTGTTCCGGAAATTTTGCTTAGTGCATCTTGACGTTTTTTATTTACTGGTTTACACACTATTTTAACAGTTGAAAGAATTTGTAATAATCAGAAAGTATGTTCAATTGAAATCATGAAGAAACCTAATAAACTTAAGAACTAATTATTTAAAGGAAAGAAGAAAAATTAGGTAGTTTTTTTTGCATTCAAATTAAAACATGAAGGAAAAATTGTGTAATTAGTAATTATGACTTTGAGATACAGATACTTTCTACTGCATAATAGTAATGCACTGTAAAAATCAATTACCTGACTTTACTTTAAAAAGTGAGTAAATCTGCCTTAAAATTAAGTAAATGGACTCATGTTATGAATGTTAAAGGTGCAGTATGTAAGTTTGACGCCCAGTGGTTGAACTAGGTATTGCATCCTGGATCAAACAAATGCAAGTGCAGGTTGCCAGATTGAGGACCAAAAGGAGCGAGTCTGATGATCGAGCCTAAAGACTGATTTAAATCGTGTTCTATATAAAAGCAACGGCACACGATAGAAGGAATATTCTCCATATTAAAAGGAGTTTTGTTCTAACTGACATTGCAGCTTGCAGCTGAACAACAAAACTGACAACGATCACCCGCTAAGTGTGAACTCTTGAATGACAACCAAACGTGCCAAAACACTTCAGTTTCAAACATGTATATATTTCCAGCTTATAAAAAGCTACAGCTGGGAAAATAAGTACTAAGCATGTCATGTTTTTTCCTGGGACTAATGATTCTAAAGGAGCTGTTGACATGGAATTGAACCAGATTTTGGTAAAAAACCAAACAATACAAACAATAAAATGAAACAAAACAAAAAAAACCTTGAAAATTAGTTATGTATAATAACAATGAAATGACACAAGGAGAAAGAACTGAACTACTGAAATGTATTTAGTACTTTATTTAAAAGGCTTTTTCTGTAATGACAGCTTAAAGAAGCCTCTCATGTGGAGAACAAAATCACATGAATTGCTCAGATGTGAGTTTTTTACAGACTTCAACAGAGTGTAAAAATCCTGATGGTTCTGCGGGTCTCGTCAATCAATCTGATCTTTATTTTGTATTTTCTATTGGATTTAACTCAGGTGATTGGGTGGGCCATTCTACAGCTTGATTTTCTTTCTCTGAAAGCATTTGAGAGTTTCCTTGGCTGTGTTTTTGATCATTGTCTTGTTGAAATGTCTACTTTGGTTTTATCTTCATCATCCTGATAATGTAGATGTTGGACTGAAGCAGCTAATATTAATGTAAAATGATGAAGGCCAGATCGCTGCTAAATAACTACTGAGAGATTTCAGCTGCTCTCTGGGCTTTCACTGCCTTTTTTCACCTCCCTTTCTTCATGTTTCAATACTTTCTCCCTGCGTCATTTTATTTTATTAGACATAACTTTATTTGTAAATTAATTAGATTTGTTTTATTTGCACATATGGATTTCTTTGGTTGTCGTTCTTAAATGAAAATTTCAAGTCAACAGCACCTTTAGAAATATGTTTTCTGAGAAAAATAGGAAAATAGTTCAATGATTATTTCCCCGCTGTACTTAAACAAGACTAACTGCCTCTTAATTTACATATACATTTTATATATATATATATATATATATATATATATATATATATATAATTTATTTATTTTTCTTAAATAAGGAGATGGAGTATCCAGTCTTGCCTCCGGCGGGTCTTCCACCTCTTGGTAACCCTGATATTTTGGAGGGAGAAAATGACCTCACAGCTTTGACCTTTCTCCACGAGCCAGCGGTACTTCACAACTTGCGTGTGCGCTTTCTCGACTACAGTAGCATTTATACTTACTGCGGTGAGTTTAAGTTTTCAGAACACAGTGGCAAGTTTATACAGCCATCAACCAATAACCTTCATTTTAGTGGGAGTAAAGTTCAAGGCACAGAAATTTAGATCACTCATCGTTTTATTGGCTACTGTCAAGAACTTTAACCAAGCAATCGGTTTATTGGCATGTAAATTAGGCATAGAAATGCATGGTTTCAACTAGATTTCAATCTCAAACTAATCTTTACTTACTGATGCTTTAATAGGGATTGTGTTGGTGGCAATAAATCCATATGAGCATTGCCCATCTACTGGAGAAGAGGTGATTGACGCTTACAGTGGACAGGACATGGCTGATATGGAGCCCACATTTTTTCTTGTGGCTGAAGAGGCGTACCGAACGATGATCAGGTCAGAGCATGCAAATAAGAATAGTTCACATAGAAAAATATCATGCTTTTGGTCTCCCATGTAGAAATCTGATATATGGTAATATTTGCAAATGATAAATATGACACACAAGTTCATATTTGAATTTGGAACCATTTGAAATTCAATATGTACATTACACATATACACTGTAAAAAAGTCTTGCTGCCTTAATTTTTCTAGTTATATCAGCTTACATCAATATATATGTAACCCACTGGTATATATGTAACCCAATATATATGTAACCCCATATATATATGTAACCAACTGGTCCTACTTGCACCCAACCGGGCCTGAGCTTGGATCGAACCAGCAATTCTTTGCATGGGAGTCGGTTGCTCTAACAAAGTGACTATGGCCTCTAGCATCTGTCGCTAGAAGCACCCTTAAAGGTCAGAGGAGTAAGGTTTACCTGCATAGCACTTCGCTAGCTGGCCTTCGTTACATATATATATGGAGTTAACTTGTTGACAAAGGTTCGGCAGCGGGATCACACTCCACTTTGCCTCTTTACCAATCACCTACTCCCTAATCTTACAGTATTTAGGCAGACCAGCCCTCTAGCACTTTTCTTCTTATTCTCTCGAACACACCGTCACTCCCTCTATTTTCCTTGCTTCCTATTAACAATCATACAACCCTCTCTCCCTCCTAGGTTTGAATAAGGGGGTTCAATCACTCTACCAAAATAATACAGAGACGGTACCCCTACTCTAATTTCTGGGCATCATTGTAGGTGCCCGATCAACCTACGACCTGTTCAATGGTTTATCCTCTTCCCTTTCCTTTATCCCACTGTTCCCTTACCATCCCTTTCATCCCTACAATAAAGTCTCGCTCAAAGTGGCGTGGTCCATGCTGGTGAAAAGAGTGTCTAGTCCTGCTCCTGAAGGGCCAATGTCCTGCAGATTTTGGCTCCAATAAATAAAACTACTTACAAATTTCAAATGAGCCTGAACTTAATTACCTACGGATTAGGAGGTTAGGCTTAAACCTAAACTTTGCCGGAACAGTGGTCATAATTTGAATTATCTTAGAGTACCATCAATTTGTATCGTATGTTCATTTAACCCATACAGGGTTCTATTGGTCATCTTTTTACATACCAGAGAGGAGAAAACCCAGTCCATCATAATCAGTGGAGAATCAGGCTCAGGTAAAACTGTATCTGCTAATTCACCATGCGCTACTTTGCTGTTGTGGGTGGTGCAGCCCAGCAGACCCAGGTGGAGGAGAAAGTCCTAGCATCCAATCCCTCATGGAGGTACTTGAAATTTGAATTCTGACCTTTCTGGTGTATGAGGATGCTGTTTATTGACATTTGGTCATTGTAACTTTTGCAGGCAATTGGTAATGCAAAAACAACTCGGAATGACAACAGTAGCCGTTTTGGAAAATATATTGAGATCGGATTTGGACGTAAAGGGGACATTATTGGGGCAAACATGAGGACCTACTTGTTGGAGAAATCAAGAGTTGTCTTCAGGTGCTTGATTTTATAGTGCAAGGGTTTCTCAATCTCGGTTCTGGAGGTGCGGTGTCCTGCAGATTTTAGCTCCAACCCCAATCAGACAAAGCTGGCCTAGCTCTTACTAGGCTTTTCTAGAACAGGGGTGCCCAAACTCGGTCCTGGAGTACCGGTATCTGGATAGTTTAGTTCTAACCCCAATTAGACACACCTGCACCAGTAGGAACTTGCAGGAACTTGCAGGCAGGTGTGTTGAAGGAAGTTGGAGCTAAACTATGCAGGACACCGGACCTCCAGGACCAAGTTTGGGAACCCCTGATATAGTGTGTTAATTTTTTAATCTCTCTGACAAAACTCTTTTATTAAGATGCTTTTTGTTTTATTAATAGGCAGCCAACGAGAGAAACTACCACATCTCTACCAGCTTTGTGCTTCCAGAGATTTGCCAGAGCTGAGGACACTTAGACTTGGTAAAGCCTCAACTGGCGCTCCAAAAACATGCTACTATTTATGTGTTGGGCATGATTGTTTGATCACAACCCAGCAAGCATTTTATGTGTTGAACATTTTTTTATAAATGTCTAGCAGCTATTGGCTTGGTTAAAACAAGGCTAAATTCAAATACTAGAGTAGTCACCAAATAAACAGGACTTAGTAACTAAAAATGTAAAGTCTGTCTAATCCAGGGGTGGGAAAATTCAGTGCTGGAGGGCCGGTGTCCTGCAGAGTCTTGCTCCAACACTAATCAAACACACCTGAACATGCTAAGCAGTGTCTTCAGGATCACTAGAAAGCGATAGGCAGGTGTGTTTGTTTATGGTTGAAGGTAAACTCTGCAGGACACCGGCCCTACAGGACCGAGTTTGCCCATCCCTCATCTAATCTGTGTATTTGACCACTAGTCTGGTTTTTGGCTATTCTTAGACATCTATGGGATTTTTACTGGCATCCCAAATTTAGATTGTTTTAGCCAGGATGTCTACATTAAGATGCCTATTAGACATTTGTAAAGACAAAATTACTTGGTGGGGATGCATCTCTCTAGATTCTGCAGAGAACTTCCATTACACCAACCAAGGACCAGATGTGCACATTTCGGGTACAGATGATGTAGTCGAGCTAGAGCGGACAAGAAATGCCTTACTATACTTGGTAAGGTAAAATACACCAATAAGCTCCACTATTGCCACATTCTACATTTTGTAAAGAGTGTGGTTCATCCCTGCAGGAGTGCAATCTGACCAGCAGATGGAGATATTTCGTATCCTGGCAGCTATTCTTCACTTGGGAAATGTCAACATACAAGCCAGCGGTCGTGGTGGGGACCGCAGCTACATTGATGTACAACACCCATTTCCTATTACTGTGTACATTTCTATGTCAAAATCCAAATAAAAGAAAAAAAATTATGTCTGTATACATTAACACCAGTAGCAGTGCTGTTCTTGCTAATTTGATAACATGCAGAATGTGCTAATAAGGACATCAACGTATTGGCAGGGCGATGACCGTTCCTTGGCAATCTTTGCCAAGCTTTTGAGGGTGGAAGGTGCTCAGATGGCCCAATGGCTATGCCACAGGAGACTAGCAGTGGGTGGGGAGATGCTTGTAAAGCCCATGACTGGCCAACAGGCAAATGAAGCACGGGATGCTCTGGCTAAGCATGTGTACGAGCAACTTTTCACATGGACGGTGCAGAGGCTCAACTCATCCTTACGAGCACATCGGGAAAAGCCCAAATCTTTCACAGGAGTCCTTGATATCTACGGGTATGTGGGTTGTGTTGTACATTTTTGCAACATTATGGAACACTTTTAATAAACTTTTTTTATTGTTTGTAGGTTTGAGACTTTCGACAGGAATAGTTTTGAGCAATTCTGTATCAACTATGCCAATGAGAAACTCCAGCAGCAATTCAACAGGGTAAGTTTCCTGATTTGTGGGATCAATAGGTTCACATAGTTGTCTGTGACCAGCAAGGTTGCCTCGAGTAATTTTAGACCTTATGAAATAATATGAGGTTAGGCCACCTTAGCAATGTTAAGGCAAGTTAATGCTAATTAAGTTGATCTCTGGAGGCCCCCAAAGAATGTGGCACCTTAAAATCATCCTAACTTCTCCACACTTAGTGGTGCCCCTGGTGACCAGGGCACTGTAGCAACAAGGATGGTTAGGACCGTTCCAAGGTCACAGATCAGACTAACCCACCTTAATTCCTGGAAATCAGTTACTATTTAAAAGGACCAGAGGGCCCCAGAAACTATAGTGCCACCTATGTTGAGTCAACTGATTATTTATTAATTAATTTTGTAAAGATTTTTTTGGGTTGTTGCCTTTATTCGGACAAACATTATTTAGACAGGAAACAAAGTTGAAGAGAGATAGGGGATGGGGATGGGAAAGATCCCCAATCTGGCACTTGAACTCGGGATGCAAAAGTACAATTGCAATAAATGTCAGATATGGGTGTTGACTGTCAACTCAATATTTTTTAAGAGTAAATATATCAGTATCTTTTAAAGAGTGACTTGGTTAGGTTGTGCCTCATTAATGTACAATTCACACATGCCTTTTCTTGGTTCCATTGAGCTTTTCAGAACTTGTCTTGCCATAAGCTGACTTGTTGACCCAATTGTTTCATTCTGCAGTCTTTTAAGTATGCTTTTTGTCCTCATCAGCATGTGTTTCAGCTGGAGCAGGAGGAGTACCTGCGAGAGGAACTTCCCTGGAACCGCATTGAATTCAGTGATAATCAGCCATGCATTGCACTCATCGAAGGCCAGCTGGGCCTACTTGATCTTCTGGATGAAGAATGCAGAGTAAAGATAAACAAAATACACATTGCTGTACCTCCTACTGCAAGTACCAATGTTTAAAACAGTCTTTTTCTGCCCTAGATGCCAAAAGGTTCAGATGACAACTGGGCTCGAAAGCTTTATGACCAGCACCTGAACCACAGCCCTCACTTTCTTAAACCACGCATGTCCAACTCTGCATTCATTATTGTGCATTTTGCTGATAAGGTCAGAAAATGATCATTAACAAATGCTCTACACCAAACCTTTCAATGTCTGTGATATTATTGCTGGCTTTTTGCATTAGGTTCAGTATGAGTGTGATGGCTTTTTGGACAAGAATCGAGACACTGTATTTGAGGAGCCCATCAACATCCTGAGAGCTAGTCAGGTATTTCTTGAATAGTTCAGTTATTAGTTCTACTAATGTAGTTTTGTACTCACTGCTTTGTACTGCTTACTCACACCTGTCCATACTCTTCTCAGTCAGAACTAGTTGCAGAGTTGTTCCAGAAAGAGTCAGCAGGGAAATCCCTTCCCAACTCCACTTTTGCAAATGGGAGCATACGTTCAGGGAAGAGAGCTCACAGAGAGCACAAATTAACTGTGGGCTTTCAGGTAAGCTGCTTCTTGTTTCTGTCAGAGAAAAAAGGAAAATAATTTCAAGTGGTCAATGCTCAAAGTTGCCCGTTAATGTGTTTTTTAAACCCCCAGAGGTCTTAGATTTGAACATTTTCTGACATATTCTGTCTTTGCATATTTAGTTTCGCCAATCCCTGCAACTTTTAATGGACACCTTGAACAGCACCACCCCTCATTATGTTCGCTGCATAAAGTCCAATGACCTCAAAAAGCCCTTCCTGTAAGAAAGAAAATTAAGATCTCATATGCATTTATTCCTCTAGAGTTTTGAGTAACCTTTTATCCTTTCTCCATATCAGATTTGACCCCAAGCGAGCAGTGCAGCAGCTGCGAGCATGTGGAGTCCTAGAGACCATCCGAATTAGTGCCGCAGGCTACCCTTCCAGGCAAGTATTCTTCTAGAAGTCTCTCAAATTCAATAACAATATTTTCACCTCCAATTCTTTCAACCAAATTCTAGGTGGACATATGAGGAGTTCTTTGCCCGTTATCGGGTGCTGTTACAAGCTTTTGTTTCTCAGGATGATGTGCGCCATTCCTGTCAGAGTACCCTTCCTGATCTTATCCCTGATCCGGAGCAGTACTGCTTTGGCAAGACCAAGGTTTTCTTTCGTGCTGGACAAGTAGCGGTTCTGGAGAAGCTTAGAGGAGATCGGCTACATGCAGCAGGGGTTTTGATCCAAAGCTGGGTGAGAGGATGGCAGCAGCGTAGGCATTATCAGCGGCTTCGACAGGCCACATTTATCCTGCAGCGGTACACCAGAGGAACCCTGGCCCGAAGGTGAGTTTAGTGTGACCTAAAGAACATGAACTGTAGGTTTTTTGGTCCCATGCTAATTGTATACTTTGTCCTTTTATAAGTTTTTGTATATTTTTGAATCTAATTGTAAGTATGTATTTCAATGTTACCTGACCAGGTTGGCGTGGACCCCTCCGTTACACACGTGCTGCTTTAATCATCCAGAAAACATACCGCATGCTGGCTGTGCGACAGCTTTATCTGACCATTAGAGGGGCCACCATTAAAATCCAGGCCTTCATCAGAGGAACCAAGGCTCGTCGAATTTATTCACAGGTACAGGCTTTAAAATGTGACTTTAAAGTCTTGATGAAATCAATATTTACAATGTTTATTTTTCTAGCGCACATTGTTATGCTTTACGTTAACAATCGGTTAATTCACTGAATTTGTTTTAGTCTTCAAGGTCTGACCATTTGCTTCTGCATTTGAAGTGGCGGTCCTGCTCTGTTGATTTCAGTTTCATGGCTTCAGCCACAATATTCTTAACCATGCCCCTTTTACCATTAGCTTTCTCCAAGGAAAAAGAAAGCCCAACTCCCTACTCAATATTCCATTTCAGTTGAAAGTACATCAACATTCTAAAATAAAAAGTCTCAGCAACTTTCGTTTCATGCTGACTTTAATGGTGTGTGTCAGGCTATATTATGGTGGCTTGAGAAAGCGAACATGCTGTTATACTACATACATTTCTTCTTCTTCTTCTGAGACTAATTTCTATATGCATCTCCTCCTAGACCGTTTAAGCTACAAACACCTACAAACAACTTACCCCAGACCTCCAAACTGGTCTGACTCGGGTTGCTATACCTATTCCAACTGATCCGACTTACGGTTTTCCTAAACTGACCCGGAAAATTAGGAAATGTCCCATTGACTTAACATTGGACCAGACTTTGTTACCCTTATAACTTTGCGCCAGACTGTCCTAGAGACTTATGGTTGGGCTCATTTAACTCAGACAACCAATCTGCCAATCACTGATGACTTTTCAACTTACTAGCCACACCCTAGCAACCACTTACGCCACCCTAACAATTGTCCCATAGACTTCCATTGTAAAAAACTGCCATTGACTTTACTTTGGACATACTAACAACATAACAATCCATACTAGAAACATACTAACAAACATACTAATCATACTAGCAAACATGCTAATTCATACTATAAACATACTAGCAATATGCTAATTCATACTAAATTCATGCTAACATGCTAGTTTATGCAAGAAACATGCTAGAAACATGCTAATTCATACTAGAACCATGCTAACAGCATGCTAATTTATGCTAGAAACATGCTAGCATAATGCTAATTCATACTAGAACCTTGCAACTTAAAGTAACTTAAAGTAAAATATTTAAAAGTGCAGTGTGTTTTAATAACCTGTTTTTTCTCTCTAGATGCTGACAGAGCGGGCAGTGTTGGTCTTGCAGGCACGAGTGCGAGGCTGGCTGGCCCGGAGCAGCTACAGGCGCATCAGATGTGCAGTGGTGCTCATGCAGTGTTGTGTTCGTAGAAGAGCAGCACGTAGAGAGCTGTTGCGTTTGCGTGCTGAGGCCCGATCTGTGGAGAAGTACAGAGAACTTAATAAAGGCATGGAAGTCAAACTCATGCAGCTGCAGCTCCGAGCCGACCAACAGGTGAGAGGGTAAAAGAATGTGGGAGTTGTAATGATGCTTTTCACAATCTAAAATGACTATAAGTCTCTGCAGGAGTTTCGGGTTCAAGGCAATAAAGAGAAGCATTTCCATTTTGATAATGCATTAATCAAAAACACCTTTTAAAAAGACCACAAATTGAGAAGCGTCCTCTTATGCTTCACAGAGACCCATACTCAAAAAAATTGATTTATCTCTTGCTTTTGAAAATAAGCTTTTCTATTAACATTAAATTCAAAACATCATTGTCATGATGTCAAAAACATTTAAATTGTTAAAAATTGGACCCCGAAACACAAAAACAAAGGACAATTTTTATTTAATTTTTGGTTCAAAACCATCTGTCTGACCTAAAGTGGGACTGATAGTGACTTAAAGTGACTTGTGGGTGTGTTTTCATCTGTCAGGCCAGAGAAAGCGCATCTCTGAGGGAAACTCTTCAGACCGAGCGAGAAGCTCACAGCTCAGAGCTGGAGAATCTGCGCTCCAGCCTTCTCAAACTGCAGAACCAGCTGAAGGAGAGCATAAACACGGCTCCTTTAGTCAGCCAAAAACAGGAGGAGGAGTGGAGGAGAGCCGAGGACAAGGCCAAACAGGAGATTCTCCAGCTGACACAGGTGAGTTCACTGTTACAGGAACACTCCAATTTCTTTGGAAATACACTCATGTCACAGCGCCCCTAGAGTTAAACAGTAGAGTTTTACCATTTTTCAATCCATTCAGAAAATCTGGAGGTTTGGCAGGAGCACTTTTAGTTTAGCTTAGCAAAATCATTGAGTTGGATTAGACCATTAGCATCTCGCTTAAAAAAAATCAAAAAGGACTTTTGATAATTTTCCTATATAAAGCTTCTCTCTAGTAACATCATGTACTAAGACTGATGGAAAAATAAAATTAGCTATTTTATAGGTCAATATTGTTGCATAATAGCATTGTGCCTGCTACAGCCATGGTACAGCAGCAAATTTTCTAGATATTTTCCAGCAAAATATTATTCTAATAAACTTCGCCAGACTGAGAGTACAGTTCCCAGCCATATCGCCTAGAAAATAGCTGCTTTTCTTTTTCTGTGTGTTTTATTACACAATGTAAAATACAGAAGTGTTTATGCTATGCTACGCTAAGCTAAGCTAAGCTAAAAGTGATACTGCCAGACCCAGATAACTGTTTAACTCTGGAGTTGTTGAGCCCTGGTTTTCAGAAAATTGGAGTGTTCCAAATACAGTAGATCAGCCATTTTGTTTTTAATATCCACCTTTCTAAAATTATGGGTTGTTTCGAAATCTTTTTAATTGCAAATTGACAATCAGAATAACTGAAACAAATAATTCATACACATGGTGTGAAAACCGAGCGAGAGGTACATTTGGTTTTGTGCTGTATTTTTTGTCCATCATGAAAAAAATGTTACTTAATTGCTATCTGTAATAAAGTTATGATAAGCTCAGAATCTTAATGTGGAATTAGTATAACAAGCATACATGGACAAATCTCTTTTGGGTTCACCGTTTTTGTTTCCAACAAAATATTCGATTTTTGTATTACTACCAGTACAGTAATATTCAATACATTAGTAATTATTCGTGGTCTGCTGAAGTTAATGTCAAGTTGTCTTTTGATACTGGATGAATGAACTGCGAGAAGATTCTTTAAAATAAAAATACTTTGCTGAAGGTTTACAGTTTAACAGAAGTTACCACCATAATTCACACCGTTTTTGTTTATATTCACCGGTTTCTGTTTGTTTTCTCTTCACTTCAGGAAATCCAAGCTCTGAAAATTGACAGAGATTCTGTAGAGAAGGAGAGAGATGGTTTGGCTATTCGTTTACGGGATCAGGAAAAAGCTCAGGAGGGTAAAAGTTCAATATCTGCCATTTCAGCTTATATATTATGTTGATTAATAGATCAAATAGCTGACTAATTTAATGTATACAACTTTAATATATATATTATTGAAATAGCATTAATCAAAGTATATAATAGTAATATACAGTATACATAGTAAGTATGCCACTTTTTGCCATATCATTTAGAGAAAAATACTATTATGAGACAACATAAGCAGTAAATGAAATGGTTACTGTAAAAGATATAATAACAAAAATATATATTAAATAATCACAAAAATATTATGGGTAACACGTAACTTTAGTTAATGGATTCAACCATGACCATGATAATGACTTGTGATGATTTACAATATATTGTATTGTGAATATCAGCGCGTGTCTAGTTTGGATTATGAAAGCAATAAAAAGTGATGGTATTAATGCATATGTAAATGAAAGGGATTATTTGTGTGTGTTCAGAGAGCCGGCAGCAGTCTGTAGATCAGGAGATGCTTCAGTGAGAGCAGAGCTGGAAGAGGAGAGAAGAAGATACCAGAGTTACTGAGAGAGTTTACAAGACTAGAGCAAAGATATGACAACCTCAGAGGACATGAGCTTATTCACCACCAATGAGGTACATCTGCAATCACAGTCTCAATCTCTTCTCAGATATTCTGAACACGCACACACGCACGCACGCACGCACGCACGCACGCACCGCACGCACGCACGCACGCACGCACGCACGCACGCACGCACGCACACAAAATATATATATATATATATATATATATATATATTATATATATATATATATATATATATAATATATATATATATATATATACTATATATATAGCAGCAAATAAATGACTATAATAAACATTTATATTATACATTTGTTACTAAATATAAATTTTCAATAAAGGCAAGTTTCAGGATAATACATGGTGTATAAAGTGAACAGAGAAAAATATTGAAGTGTTATACTTTTTAATAAAATCAGCTGGAAATATTTATACTGTAATATAATTTATTTATATTTGTATAATAATAAATCTGCAAATAGATGTATACACATATGATGAATTGTAATGAAGTTTAATGTAATAATGATGAAGGCATAATATAAAATTATATAAAATTAACATAATATCATATTGTGCAATAAAGGTTATATTAAAATAAAAAAATTATATTTTGATAAATCAAATTATATGTAATATTGCTCATTTATATAATACCCAAACAAATCTGCATATATAAATTTGCATATATCTCATCGGCATATTCATTCATTTATTTCTTTTCAGCTTAGTCCCTTTATTAATCTTGGTTGCCAAAGTGGAGTGAACCGCCAACTTGTATATAATATATTATATATATATATATATATATATATATATATATATATCTATATATATATATATATATATATATAACATACAGTTGAAGTCAGAATTATTATCCCCCTTTGATTTTTTGTCTTTTAAATCTTCCCAATGATGTTTAACAGAGCAAGGACATTTTCACAGTATGTCTGATAATATTTTTTCTTCTGGAGAAAGTCTTATTTGCTTTATTTTGGCTAGAATAAAGCAGTTTTAAATTTTTTAAAAACCATTTTTAAGGTCAAAATTATTAGCCCCTTTAAGCTAATTTTTTTCGATAGTCTACAGAACAAACCATCATTATACAATAACTTACCTAATTACCCTAACCTGCCCTAGTTACCTAATTAACCTAGTTAAGCCTTTAAATGTCACTTAAGCTGTATAGAAGTGTCTTGAAAACTATCTAGTCAAATATTATTACTGTCATCATGGCAAAGATAAAAGAAATCAGTTACTAGAAATGGTTATTAAAACTATTATGTTTAGAATGTGTTGAAAAAATCTTCTCTCCGTTAAACAGAAATTAGGGAAAAAACTAAACAGGAGGGTTAATAATTCAGGGGGGCTAATAATTTTGACCCTCAACTATATATATATATATATATATATATATATATATATATATAATATATATATATATATATATATATAATATATATATATATATATATAATATATATAATATATATATAGTAAATACATTGTATATAATTCCTATGAATACATGAGTATATATGTGTGTTTCCTCACAGCGTTCACGTGGACATCGCTACGAACAGATTCCACAGTGTCTTTAGAGCCTCCTTCACCCGTCACCTCACCGTTCTCAAGTTCACCCGTCTTTCCCTTCACCGAGCAGGTCAGGAGGATCAGCGTAACATCACCCACCGACAGGGGACGTGGAGCCAAGAACATCCTCTGGTCAGAGTTCCACATCCAAACTAGACAGGCTCTGCCACAATTGATCTTTCAGTTTTTGCCTAGGGGCAACATAAAGTGCAAAAATATACCTTTAAAGATATCCTGTTGAAACTGGCAATTAAGATGAATATGTAAATATATGCTGTGCGTTTTCCTTTAAAGAGCACTTAAAGGGACAGTTCACACAAAAAATAAAGATTCTGTCATCATTTACTCATCCTTTACCAGTTTCTTTCTTCTGTTGAACAGAAATTAAGATGTTGTAAATCTGTAACCATTAACTTCCAAAGTATTTGTTTTTTTCCTACCATGGAATTCAAAGGTTACATGTTTTCAGCTTTCTTCAAAATATGAATACGTGAACTCTCCCTTTAAGATGGTGTTAAACATGGAAAAACATTGTCAGTGCCATTTTCTAGAACAATTGTACTTCAATCTGTACTCAAATGTACTTGCACATATACTTGTGTATGACTGATCATAGAGGCGTTTGCAACAGAGAAACTTTTTAATAGTTCCTAGAACCATTGGCAAAGTCATGTGCATTTTGCAGTGTTTGCACTCCAGAAACTGAGAACAATGTTAGTTTTAGGAACTCCATTTGTGGGAATTAAATTAGCTCCTACTGCAGAGTAGGGACTAATACAGCACAATAGGAACTAACGTGATTTATGGAAATTAGCTGATTAAGCGAATGAATGTCATACAAAAAGCAACAAACTACTTAAAAGAACTCAATTTTTTTTGGAAATAGACTCATTTTACATCTGCCCTAGAGTTAGTTGAGTTGTACCATTTTTTTTATATAATCAGCAATCCCTGGGTCTTACAAGACACATCCAGAAAGCAAATGTTAGCAGCATTTACCTTTTGCCTTTGTCTGCAGTGTTGTGTTCTTTCCTACAAGCTGTGGTTTAGTTCTTCTTTTTGCTCTTTAAATCCCAGAAGTCCATGTTTCATCTCCATAATCATAAAACCCAGGACACACACTGAAAACACAGCTACTATCACAGCATCCTCACCATCCACAGTTGTTGATTTTGTTGAATGCAGCTCTTGATGTCACGGTGGTCAGCTTACGTAACTTCAGAGTTCCTTGTGATGGTGGAATGCAACCAAGAAATTCGTCCAGAGGGAATTAGTCCTTGGAGACTGGTGTCTAGTTCCTATAACTGAGTTCCTTTACTTAGTGTGAAGCCCCTTTTTTTTATGGATTGAC
Organism: Danio aesculapii; assembly: GCF_903798145.1. Classification (NCBI taxonomy): domain Eukaryota; kingdom Metazoa; phylum Chordata; class Actinopteri; order Cypriniformes; family Danionidae; genus Danio; species Danio aesculapii. Next base: position 20,753,121 of record NC_079456.1, on the reverse strand, counting down.
AACAGTGGAGATAAAGGTGGAAGCTTCATAGCCATACCCACCTGTTACATCATCAGCAGCACTGACTAATGGTAGTTCCATGACTCCCGAAGAGAACTCTAATGAGTTTTATTTTGGCCTGTTATGTTAGAAATTACGCCAGCTTATTTTTTCCGTTTTGTTTAAATCATATTGTGGCCTTTTATATATCTAAATAATGTTTAGTAAATTCATAACTTAAAACCTCTTATCTAATAAATGAATATATACTGACAGAGCATGCTGATGGAGGATATGAACGTTGCAAAGGACGCAGCTGAGAGGATGAAGAACGAGGATCTCAGACATGCCTACGATGCTGTTCGAGTGGCCAACAAGTCAGTTTCCTTCTATCTACGGGTACCTGATAAAGTCATCAGTAATTAGCAGTAATGTTTATTTCTCCAGGTTTCTAGAGACGCAGCTGTTTTTCTCAGAGAGCGCAGTGGGAGCAGGAGATTTCAGCACTCAGGATGAATCTGCAGCAACTACAAGACAGAGACACGTCTGGAGATCCTGACATAAATGTAGTCATTATGTCGGAAACTACTGTTTGTTGTGCTTTAGATTTGTTCAGTTGTAAATTTTAGTTTCTTCGTGTATGTATGTGTGTGTGTAAAGGATCTAACGGAGCAGGTGGCGGTTCGAGAGCAGGAATGTGTCCGATTGCGGCGAGAGCTCAAGGAGCTGAAACACACTGTGAGCCTCAGGAGAATTCTGTCTTATGCAGGTCTGTGTTGGTCCAAAAGTATTTTGACAACTAAAACGCTTTAAAAAAGTAGTTTGACAGTGAATTGAATTATTTTAGTAACATGAAGAATGTTTGATGAAGTCTGTGTGAAATCAAAACTGACAGTGTTTATATGGCTCACGCATATTGTTATTCTTTAGGTGAACAATTAATTCACACAAGTTAATCCACTGAAAAAAAATAGTTTTGGTAGTCTTCAATCAAATTTGCTGCTGAGTTTGGAGTGCTGGTGGTTCTTCACTGTTGACGTCAGTTTGATGGCTTCATTCACAATACTCTCAACCACTCTATTATTGTACAAATTACTATCAGTTTTCTATAAAGGAAAGATGTGCAAAAAAAAAGAAGAAAGCCCCACCCCCTACTTTATATTCTGTGTCAGTTGGAAGTACATTAAGATACTGATATAAAAGTCTCAGCAAACTCACGCTGACTTTACAAATCATGAACCTAAAGAAGATTTTGTGGAATGAAAAGTTTCTGTGGTTGGTCTTGGGTCTGTAGATTTAACATTATGGTCCCTATCATACAACCGGCGCAATAAGGCGCAAGATGTGTTTGCCCCGATGTGTTGCTATTTTCAGACCAGTGCAACCTTAATTTTCCTGTTTTCCACCACGTTGCTTAAATAGCTAAACCATTTGCACCACTGTGTGGACTCATGGGTGTAGAAAAGACGTGTGTTGAGGTGCATTGTTGGTGCGTTGCTATTTTGAGGAACTAAAATAGACTGCAATAGACCAGCTGAAAGCAGGTCTAAAGTCCAGAGCAGAGCGCGTGAGTTGTGCACCTCGCTTACACATTGCTTTAAACACGCAGGATGTACAGCAATACACAAATATCTTTACAAATAAAAAAGAATTTAAGGAATAAAATATTACAAAAATTATTACTTTCTATATAAATATAAAACCACTGCCTTAATCTCGGGGGGCTTTTTTCAGTTTATTCACGACAATTTACGTTTGTATAATGTTATTATTATCATTAATATTATTTATTATATGCATATTTATATTTGTTTTATAATAAACAAGCTTAGTTTTGTCCACCTGTCAGTTTTTGCACAATATGGGGCATAGCATGTTATGTTATGCATAACTCAGTTTTTTGACCACTCTTCATTATTATTGTTCATTTATGCGTTTTGCTTGAAATTAGAACTGAATTTAGAAATAGTTTTGAAACAATTTTTTGCGCTTAACAAACAAAATTAATTATGTAGGCTAATAGATGTCTGTGCGTACAACACCGCTTCCTATCCACGAAAGAGAGAAGTGAAAGTAAAGTTAAATACAGATTGGAAAAGGCTCATTCTCTCATTCGCACTTCAGATCTGCAGAACTGTTTTCTAGCTAGTGAAGCGCTCAGTTTTTCCACTTACAAAGTCTGCAATATAAATAGCAAATGCACCATGGTGCGACATAACTGACTCTTAAAGGGTATGGGAGGTGAGACTCTGATTGGTTTATTCTCAAAACACACATATAACTCATTAAGAGAATAAGCTCAACCCTGTTAGACCATGATCCTTAAAATAACAAAAGTGGATTCTGATACGCCCTTAATGCTTTTGCACCCTGTGCTTCAGACTTTGCGCCTAGATCATTAAAATAGAGCCCTAAGTCACAGAAATTCATATTTTTTTGATTCAGTGGCTAATTTGTATTAATTCGTATGATCTCATAAATACATTTCAGTATGAACTGCTCATCCCCCATTGACATCTGAGTTTAGGGGTGATGTTTGGGGGCACCCCTTTTAAAAATCATACATTTGCATATAAATTAAAAAATAGCATGAAATCGTATGAAATTAGCCACTTTTCGGACAATACATAAAATAGTTACGTTTCTTTGGGACTTTGAGCTTGTAGATTACATCGTAGACAGTTAAATGTGCATAAAATAGTTACATTTCCTCATGTGTTTGAGCTTTTAGATTACATTATATACTTGAAAGTGCCATATATAATAATTATCAAAAATATATGAATTGCTTTTTTTAATTAAGAATCTGTGATATGAGAGTTAAAAAATGTGACGGTCCACACACTTTGGAAAAATGGTTGCAAACAGTAGCAAATTAGGGTTCTTTTTGGCACTAAATAGGGCCATTTCCACAAGGTTCCACAGAAAAACACGATTTGAATATGATTTATAATTTTTAAAAGACCATAATGGTGTTATAAACTGTATAATAATAGTTTAGTTTCACTAGTGATAGTATAATGGTGTATTTATTTATATTGGTATTCCTATAATATATTATTTATTAATATCTATTATTTATACATTGATACCAAAATTGATTTCTCTGTATTTTTTCCATGACTGCATGTTTCGGAACACTTTATAAAAATGTATTTTTATCGCTCAGGTCTACCTGTTGCCGAGTCTCAGGATCCAACATCTCCTTCCCCTCAGAGGATCCAGACGATCACTGGACTGCTGGAGTGCAGGAAAAAAGACGAGAGCAAACTGATCAAACACCTCATAACAGGTCAATAACAGGAGTTTATTTATTTATTAACTCAAGCTGACTGACGGGACTGAATGTGTTTCTGTGGCAGACGTGCGGACGGAGAGCGTCTTGTCTTCGTCTCCTGGACTGGCGGCTCGGGTCTTGTTTCTCTGTGTGCGTCAGGCGGACTGCAGCGGAGATCAGGCGCGGGGTCAAGGACTTTGCAGTGCTGTTGTGAGCGGCATTAAAACTGCTCTGAAGGTGAAGGAGAAGATTTTATGGTTATTATCCTTTAAGCATCCCCATATTCAGGTAAACCTGGAAAGGATAGTTCACACAAAATTGAACATTTGCTGGGTTTTTTTTTTTCGGTCCTGGAGGACCGGTATCCTGCATGTTTTAGTTCAATTAAACACACCTTAACCAGCTAATCAAGCTCTTTCTAGGTATTCTAGAAACTTCCAGGCAGGTATGTTGAAGAAAGTTGGTGCTAAACTATGCAGGACACCGGCCCTCCAGGACTGAGTTTGGGCATCCCTGCTCTAGAGCACAATCCTCCTGTCGCATAACAAATATTAAAGGTAAAAATGGTCAGACTGATTCATAAGACCTCAATGTATCATTTAGAGCCATGAGTATTAATTTAGTCTAGCTTGTATAGGGTGTTATTTGACTCTCAAAGTGCTGATGGACTTTAACTCGCATTTTATGAATAATCAAGAATGGTTTCTGCTAAAAATCAGTGTATCACTTTATTTTGACTGTCCCACTAATTCTCAATAGATTATAAGTAGACCGTTAGGTTGGGGTTAGTGTAAGTTGACATATATAGTTGAAGTCAGAATTATTAGCCCCCTTTGAAATTATTTTTCTTTTTAAAATATTTCCCAAATGAAATTTTCACAGTATGTCTGATAATATTTTTTCTTCTGGAGAAAGTCTTATTTGTTTTATTTCAGCAAGAATAAAAGCAGTCTTTAAATTTTTAAAAGCCATTTTAGGGTCAAAATTATTATTCTGTTTAAGCTATATATTTTTTCGATAGTCTACAGAACAAACCATCATTATACAATAACTTGCCTAATTACTCTAACCTGCCTAGTTAACCTTATTACCCAGTTAAGCCTTTAAATGTCACTTTAAGCTGTATAGAAGTGTCTTGAAAAATATCTAGTCAAATATTATTTACTGTCATCATGGCAAAGATAAAATAAATCAGTTATTAGAAATGAGTTATTAAAACTATTATGATTAGAAATGTGTTGAAAAAATCTTCTCTCCGTTAAACAGAAATTGGGGAAAAAATAAACAGGAGGGCTACTAATCCAGACTTAAACTGTACTTGCAAAGTTTCTTCTAGTCAGTTAAATGTCTGTTGGAGGAGCAGTATCAGCAGATATTAAGCAGACAGTCCACTAATACTCAAATGAGAAGTAATTGGCAACGACTACACCTTTAACTAGGTGTTCAGGGCTATCCGCTTAAACCACACTACACTTTTTTGATAATTAAAACAAATAATATACAGTTGAAGTCAGAATTATTAGCCCCCCTTTGAATTTGTTTTTCTTTTTTAAATATTTACCAAATGATGTTTAACAGAGCAAAGAAATTTTCACAGTATGTCTGATAATATTTTTTCTTCTGGAGAAAGTCTTATTTGTTTTATTTTGGCTAGAATAAAAGCAGTTTTTAATTTTTTAAAACCATTTTAAGGTCAAAATTATTAGCCCCTTTAAGCAATATTTTCGATAGTCTACAGAACAAACCATCGTTATACAATAACTTGCCTAATTACCCTAACCTGCCTAGTTAACCTAATTAACCTAGTCAAGCATTTAAATGTGACTTTAAGCTGTATAGAAGTGTCTTGAAAAATATTTAGTCAAATATTATTTACTGTCATCATGGCAAAGATAAAATAAATCAGTTATTAGAAATGAGTTATTAAAACTATTATGTTTAGAAATGTGTTGAAAAAATTATTTTCTCTGTTAAACAGAAATTGGGGAAAACAATAAACAGGGGGGCTAATAATTTTGACTTCAACAGTATATAGTTTTCAGGCAAAAAACAAACAAACAAACAAAAAACAATAAAAAATGTAACTGAAAATGTAGATTACAGTAAGCTACATAGATATTTGAAACTTATAATTGATTTAAAAAATTTCAATCTACATACCAAAACCTTTAATCATTTGGTGTAATCAATAATTGTTTTTTAAATCAATTAAAAAATTTAAGTAAAAGTTATTAAAAGTAATTTAGTTATCAAATTAAAAATGAAAATTTTTATGAGCTCTGGTGATCATCCTCTGGTGATCACAAAAGAAGATACTTTGAAAAATGTTGCAAACCTGACTTCCATAGTATGTTTTTATTTTTTGACTATGAAAGTCAGTGCCTTCAATCGTCAATCATTCTTCAGAATATCTTTGTTCAACAGAAGAAAGAAGTTTGAAATCAGTTGAGGGCGAGTAAATGATGAGAAAATGTTCACTTTTGACTAAACCTTTCATTAAAGTCCAACAGCAGTTTGAAACCACACCATCAGGGCATTAATCATTCATTTTCCTTCGACTTAGTTGATTCATCAAGGGTCGCCACAGCAGAACACGCCAACTTATCCAGCATATGTTTTACACAGCGGATGCCCTTCCAGCTGCAACCCAGTATTGGGAAACATCCATACACACTCATTCACACTCGTACACCACAGCCAATTTAGTTTATTCAGTTCACATATAGCACATGTCTTTGGACTGTGGGGGAAACCGGAGCACCTGAAGGAAACCCACACGAATACGGGGCGACCCAGCTGGTACGCAAACTAGAGACCTTCTTGCTTTGAGGCGACAGTGCTAACCACTGAGGCATTGTGTTGCCCCCATCAGGGCATTAATTGTCTGTAAATATACTAACAGTACATTTTTGCTGTTGTAGAAACATGGCAATGATCTGGACATGACGGCTGTGTGGTTGAAGAACTCGTATGTGCTCAGAGACCTGCTGCTCCAGCACTCTCCCCGACAGGTCACACACAGTCTGTTCATTTGAGTGGTTTTGCGATAATGTGACTTTACGTGCTGATTGTGTGTGTGTGGTGCAGGAGTCGAGGGGTTCAGAGGATCTGCTTCCTCTAGTGACGGATGTGCAGGAGTTTGTTCGAGCTCTCAGTGATCTGTGCATTCAGTCCTATCAGCAGCTACTGTCCATCTCTGAGAGCCGCCTGCAGCCCATCATCAGTAAACACACACACAAACGCACGCACACACACATATAACATTTTTACTATACAGGTGAAGTTAAAATTATTAGCACTCCAGTGAATTTTTTTTCTTTTTTAAATATTTCCCAAATGATGTTTAACAGAGCAAGGAAATTTTCACAGTATGTCTGCTAATATTTTTTTCTTCTGGGAAAAGTTTTATTTGTTTTATTTCTGCTAGAATAAAAGCAGTTTTTAATTATTTTTTTTTTTCCAGAGGACAAAATTATTAGCCTCTTTGAGCTATATTGTTTTTCGATAGTCTACAGAACAAACCATCATTATACACTGGCATAACTTATTATAAAATTTAAAATTAAATTCCACTTCAAGCTAAATATTAATATTTTGAAAAATATCTAGTAAAATATTATGAACTGTCATCATGGCACAGACAAAATAAATCAGTTAGGCAACCATTTATGGCACCTTAGCAACTGTTTAGCAACACATTACTAACCACCTAGAACACCCTAGCAACCGCCTAGCGATGTCTTTGCAACCACCTAGAACCGCCTAGCAACCATTCGGAACACCCTAGCAACCCTAGCAACCCTAGCAACCTAACACCTTAGCAACCACCTAGCAATGCCTTAGCAACCACTAAGAGCACAGTAGCTACGGACTAGCAACACCTTATCAACAATTAAAAAACACCCTAGCAATCGCCTAGCAACCACTTAGAACACCCTAGCAAACCACCTAGCAATGCCTTAGCAACCACTCAGAACACCTTTGCAACCGCCTAGCAACCATTCAGAACACCCTATCATCTGCCTAGCAACATCTTAGCAACCACATAAAACACCCTAAAAACACCTTGACAACCACTCAGAACACCCTAGCAACCCCCTAGCAACCACTCAGAACACCCTAGCAACTACCTAGCAACACCTTAACAACGACCTGGAACATCCTAGCAACCGCCAAGCAACGCCTCAGCAACCACTCAGAACACCTTATCAATTGCTTAGCAGCGCCTTAGAAACCAGTCAAAACATCCTAGCAACTCCTTAGCAATCACCTAGATATCACTCAGAACACCATAACAACCGCCTAGCAACACCTAAGCAACCACCTAGAACACCCTAGCAACCGCCTAGCAATGCCTTAGCAACCACTCAGAGCACCCTAGCAACACCTTAGCAACCACTCATAACACCTTAGCAACCACCTAGAAACTACTAAGAACACCCTATCAACCTCCTTGCAACACATTAGAAACTGCCTAGCAACCACTTAGAACACCTTATCAACGCCTTATCAACCGCATAGCAACCACTTAGAACACCCTAACAAAAGGCCTAGCAACATCTTAGCAATAACATAAAACACCCTAACAGAGCCTTAGCAACCACCCAGAACACCCTAGCAACTGCATAGCAACACCTTAGCAACCGCCTAGCAACCTCTCGGAACACCTTAGCAATCACCTAGCAGCGCCTTAGCAACCAGTCAAAACACCCTAGCAACTCCTTAGCAATCACTCAGAACACTCCAACAACCGTCTAGCAACATCTAAGCAACCACCTAGAACAACCTAGCAACCGCCTTGCAATGCAATAGCAACCACTCAGAACACCCTAGCAACCGCCTAGCAACACCTTAGCAACCACTCAGAACACCCTAGCAACCACCTAGCAACACCTAAGCTACCACTCAGAACACCATATCCACCGCCTAGCGAGAAACATGCCAATCCATAGTAGAAACATGCTAACATATATGCACTTATCCATCTATGGCAGTGGTGCTCAACCCTGTTCCTGGAGATCGACCTTCCTGCAAAGTTCAGCTCCAACCCTGATCAAACACACCTAAACCAATTAATTAGGACCTGAACAGCACTTGATAATTACAGGCAGGTGTGTTTGATATGGGTTGCAACTGAAATCTGCAGGAAGGTCGATCTCCAGGAACAGGGTGTGTCACCCCTGATCTATGGCAACTGTTTCAAACTTCTTAAAACTACTTCAGTTATTTAAACTTTGAAGCTACTTCAAACTTTCAGACGAGGCTTTCTCAAGCCACCATAAAGTTTGTATACGAACTTTACTTTTCTAGTTAATACTATAATATCTCATTTACATATTTATTTCAATATTAGAATGCATAGTATATTATTTCACTCTAAATAATAATCATAATCCTAAAGAATAAATGCTAAAGACTCACTTATAAGTTTGTGTACCCATGCAGTCCCGGCGATGCTGGAGAGTGAGATGATTCCTGGCCTGGCTGGATCCTCAGTGAAGCTGAGTGCGGCTCGTAAGCGGGCCGGTTCAGATCCGCGTCCTCCAGGCGGTTCAGAAGGAGTCTGTATGTCCTCAGTCCTGCGGGAGCTTTCGGCGCTTCACACGTCCCTGTCCCGTCAAGACCTGCCCTCCGTCCTGCAGGAACAAGCCTTTCACCAGCTCGTGTACCTGCTGTCTGCATCCACCCTCAACAGCCTACTGCTGCGCAAGGACATGTGCTGCTGGAGCCGCGGCCTGCAGATCCGGTCTGTACTAAACACCGCGCTCTTCATACAGTACATTCACAGTGCTCAAACTGACCTTTTTTATACTACAGGGCTCTTGAATGCTTTATTCTGATTGGCTGATGGACATTATGCTGAGTTCACTCCATGTCATAATTACCATACTTTCGAGATGACAACATTGCTACCTAATTCACTTATATACACTCACCGGCTTTTTTATTAGGTACACCTGTCAAACTGTTAGAAATTGGCAAATTTCTAATCAGCCAATCACATGACAGCAACTCAATGCATTTAGGCATGTGGACATGGTCAAGACAATCTGCTGCAGTTCAAACCGACCATCAGAATGGGGAAGAAATGTGATTTAAGTGACTTTGAACGTGGCAGGGTTGTTGGTGCCACACGGGCTGGTCTGAGTATTTCAGAAACTGCTGATCCACTGGGATTTTCATGCACAACCATCTCTAGGGTTTACAGAGAATTCGAAAATAAGAAGGGAATGACCAGACTGGTTTGAGCTGATAGAAAGGCAACAGTAACTCAAATAACCACTGGTTACTACCGAGTTATGCGGAAGATCATCTCTGAACGCACAACATGTCCAACCTTGAGGCGGATGGGCTACAGCAGCAGAAGACCACACAGGGTGCCGCTCCTGTCAGCTAAGAACAGGAAACTGAGGCTACAATTCACATGGGCTCACTAAAATTGGACAATAGAAGATTGGAAAAACATAGCCTGGTCTGATTAGTCTTGATTTCTGCTGCAACATTCGGATGGTCGGGTCAGAATTTGACGTCAACACCATGAAAGCATGGATCCATCCTGCCTTATATCAACGGTTCAGGCTGCTGGTGGTGGTGTAATGGTGTGGGGGATATTTTCTTGGCACACTTTGGGCCCATTAGTACTGAACCTTATTGACATTTATGTCTGTCAAAATAAACACCACACTCAATGTAATGTACAAAAGAGGAAATGCTTTATTAACTTTGAGAACAGGGGCATTTTAAATGCGGGTACCAGGGAGAGAGATATAGACGTCAAGGGCCACACGCGATTATCATGCCCATACCTTTACACACAATGAGTTTAACACATTACTAGAACAGTGTTTCAAACAGCACTCAACATCTTGATCTACACTGCACACAAAATTAAGGCGCATCCCCTGTGATCATATCTCCCCCTCACTCGCCTCCCACACTTATCACCTTTCACACACATAGCAGTCACACTCAACATCCATAAACACAAATGGAGGTTTAAAAAGACACTCTCCACACAGCCTTTGAGACCCAGCCATGTAGAAAGGCACCAGCCTCATCACAGAGTAGGAAAGAGCTCACTTCCACGATCACACATGTCCGCTATAGGATTCAACCGTCTGCAGTCCGGAGGCGGGGCCAGGATACTCAGTTCATTCATAAAATGTGGAGAGAAGGCGGGGCAGGTACTCCACAACTCACAAATGACTTAGGCTTAAAGGCTTAGGCCGAGGAAGTGATCGACTAAACATTAACGATCCCCCCTAACTCCACTGTCTTACATTAAAGCCCTGTCTGACTAGCTATCTTCATCTCTGGAGGGCATATTGCCCCCGAGAGACAGCTCAACGGAACTCACAACTTACCACCTTGGACCTCGCGTCTCTTTCCTGCACGTCTCTTTTAAAGAGTCTCATTATATGCTGTTTACAGGTAAACCAATCAGGAAAGTCACATGGTCATGAGATCTCAACATTCCAAAGTA
>NC_079456.1:20377382-20434882 GCF_903798145.1 Danio aesculapii | reverse complement strand
ACTTGTGTGAAGGACACAAAACATCACGTTTTTCCAGAAAGTGTCTGGTACATACGAAGAAAAGAAAGTGTGTCACAAAATACCATATTTCTTAGTAAACATGTACAGTACTCATGATACCATGGTATTCTTTCAAAATACATCACACACACTATAAACATGTATCCAGCTGGTTGTATTTCGCTTTTAAACAGCCGATGTGGTCAGTGTTTAAAGGCCGTCTGGTGTCTAATAACACCACCTGTACTGGACGTGGGTGGAGGCACAGTAGTGGCTCCTGAGCCTTCACTTCCACTGAGCCTTTATTTTTGGGTTCTCCGTCGAGAGGCATCATAGACTCTAATTTCAGCCGCTGCCAGATCCTGTGGTCATCCATCCTGAGACCTGCTTTAGGAAGAGCAACAGCCTCGCGCAGGGTTTGTCCAAGACGCTTGGCTCAATCCCAGGATTCTGCTATGGAAAAATGGCAGAGAGCGAGTGGAAACTAACATGCATATGCCAGAGTGATGCTTTTTTTTCTCTTCCACATGGGCGAAAGGTATTGGCATGACAGAATAGTTTATAATTGAGCAAATGTTGAAGGGTAATTCAGCCAAAAATTAAAATTTGGTGTTCATATTTACTCATGTTTGAAACCTGTTTGAGTTTTAAAAAATCTGTTGAACATAAAATAGAATATATTTAAAACTTGTAACAATGACTCCCATGGTATTTATTTATTTATTTATTTTTACTATGGATGTGCTGTTTCTAACATTTTTCAAACTATCTTCTTTTGTGTTCAACAGAAAAGCTAAATCATACAGGTTTGGAAAATCTCAAGGTTATAGTAAATAGTGAATAGAGTTAATAGTGAGTACATATTTGGTTTTGGGTGAACTATCCCTTTAAGAATCTGTCAGCTTGTAATATTATATAATATTTTTTAACACTATCTGTTTGTTTACACTTTCGAATGACCTCATTTGACTTTGTCTTCAACTCTGACGATCTTTGAAGTCAAAACATTTAACAAAGTGACTTTCATATACATGGTTATTAGCTTGAAGTGATTCATTCGTTCATTTTCCTTCAGCTTAGTCCCTTTATTCATTAGGGATTGCCACAATGGAATGAACCGGCAGCTATTTCGGCATGTTTTATGCAGCGGATGCCCTTCCAGCTGAGATCCAGTAATGGGAAAGTGATATTTTTGGATATTTTACAGAATTATTATGGTTGTGTTATTTAGCAAAATATGTGTTTCAAAGTACACAGACTGTCAACAAAAGTCTTCAAAGAATTACTGAAAAAAATCAATATCCCATCATTTGAAAGTGTATGTAAATGTAAAATAAAAAGAAGATTTCAGATATTTTGTTTAGTTTTTCACAATCTTTCAGCTTAATTGTTAAAAACTGAAACGTTTTGCTGGACAGGGTTGCCAGATCCCAGAAAAATGATCGTGTGAACATGACTTTTCCATCAACCAATCCAAAAATTGACAATCAGACAATTTTCCTTTAGCCAATGACAGCTGACAACTGCAGAAATGTTTAGATTATAAATATTTAGATTTTGTTTATTCTTGTTTTCCAATCGGATTTACAAACAACGTTTTGATATGAAGTCCTGCTTTCTGATGATTTCTGAATTTTGCACTCATAAAACATTATATAGTCTAATATATAGACATAAAAAAGCATCGGTGATCTCCTTTTCCACATTGTGTACACTACCTGACAAAAGCCTTGTCTCTTATCCAAGTTTTAGGAACAACAAATAATAACTTGACTTCTAGTTGATCGTTTGGTATCAGAAGTGGCTTCTATGAAAGGCAAAGACCTCTAGATTTTTGCGTTCTTGCAGGATTCCTAGAGTTTATCAAGATTCTTGGGATTCATCTTTAATGCCTCCTCCTTCATCTTACCCTAGACATGCTCAATAATGTTCATGTCTGGTGACTGGGCTGGCCAATCCCGAAGCACCTTGACCTTCTTTGCTTTCAGGAGCTTTGATGTGGAGGCTGAAGTATGAGAAGGAGTGCTATCCTGCTGAAGAGTTTTCCCTCTCCTGTGCTTTGTAATGTAATGGGCAGCACAAATGTCTTGATACCTCAGGCTGTTGATGTTACCATCCTCTCTGCAGATCTCTCGCACGCCCCCATACTGAATGTAACCCCAAACCATGATTTTTCCATCACCAAACTTGACTGATATCTGTGAGAATCTTGGGTCCATGCGGGTTCCAATAGGTCTTCTGCACTATTTGTGATGATTGGGAGGCAGTTCAACAGATGATTCATCTGAAAAATCTACCTTCTGCTACTTTTCCAAATGATCAACTAGAAGTCAAGTTATTATTTGGTGCTCTTACAACTGAGATCGACGACAAGAATTTAGTTAGGTAGTGTATAATTCACAGCTCGTCCAACAGAAACATCAATGTCAGAATTGTTTCCTGGTTTAGTAAAAATGACTTTAGATCTTATCCATGTCCAATTTCTAAATAGGAAACCTGTACCTAAAAACAATTCCCTAATAATATGGAGGCAACATTAATGTGACGTGTATTCGTTACATACTCTGTTTTTATTATATGCTCCATCTTTTGCCCTTAAATCAGCATTTAATCACAGAATGTGTTGCTGTTTTTGAAGGTAATTAGCTGTGCAGAACTATGCCATGCCTGTTGTTTTTCTCCTCCGAAAGCCTGTGTCTGCTATCAGAGAGGACAGGGTTTAGAAATGTCCCTCATTATAATGTGATCGAGACCAGACTGTGTCCCATTAGGGAAAACAACACAAGGTGCATCACATATGAAAGGCTTTATCACATGGGCCATTCGAATGTAGGCATAAAATGGGACCCTATATATATTTATGTGGAAGTTATGAAGTGTAGGGCTCATTTATTGATGGGGACTAATTGTGCTTAGAATCAAAGTTTTGATTTATGAGCCTCCATTTATCAACTAATGAACAAGCGAGTAGAGAGTGTGAGCAAAAAATAATGATAATCAGATGTATTTTTTAAAGGTTCGAGTAATATTTGTGATGATAATCAGTCTTTTTTTTTTTTGCTGTCGTGTCAATACAATAGCAAAAATATTTTACGTTTTATTGGGTTACCAGCTATGTTTCCATTCACATTTATGTCGCATAACAAAATGCTTAAAGGAAATGTCAAAATTTGAATAAATAAAAATTTTTTTGAATGTAATTTAATAAAAACATTTGCATAAACTACGATGGAAACATTTATTAAATGAATGGCACCTCCCCTTTCCCTTTTTGTGGATAAAACAGAGTAGAATTTAAGTTTTAAGTTTTATCTGATTAAAAAATGCGCTTAAACTATGATAGAAACACATAAACTCCAACGTGCAACAACATGCAAAAAAGTCGGCTTCTACTAATGTACTCTACAGCTGTCAATAAGCAAAATCTCCTCCCCTTTCCCTTTTATGAACAAAACGGAGTAGTATAAACATTTTATCTGATAAAAAAATGTGCATAAACTATAATGGAAACACTTCTATCGAATAAATTCCAGCATGTGCAACAACATGCTAAAAAGTAGGCATGCACTAATCATTTAATTCGCATAACAAAATGATTAATGGAAATGCCGAACCATGCATGCATTTTTAAAATGCGCATAAAAAACTGGGATAAACATTTTATCTGATAAAACGTTTTGCATAAACTACGATGGAAACACATTTATCGAATGCATACACTATTCATTTAAGTCACATAACAAAATGCTTAATGGAAATGCCAAAATGCGCAAATAAATATGCATAAAAAACTAGGGTAATCATTTTATCAGATCAAAATATGTGCATACACTACAATGGAAACACACTTATCGAATAAAATACAATATAACCAACAACATGCGAAAATGTAGGCTTCTACTAATGCACTCTAAATGTTTTATCTGATTAAAATTGCGCAAAAACTTGGAAACACATTTATCGAATAAAATCCAACATGCTAAAAAGTAGGAATGCACTAATAATTTATGTTGCATAACAAAATGCTTAATGGTATCCCCAAAATGCACAGAAATTTTGAAAATGAGTATTAAAAAACTAAGATAAACATTTTATCTGATCAATTACAACATGTGCAACAACATGCGAAAAAGTAGGCATGCACTAATCATTTATGTTGATGGGTGCACAACATGGGTGCACTAATCAAGTCAACAAAACAACATGCTCAATGGAAACGCCAAAATGCGCATAAGCTACGTAAATGCACATGAAAAAACTAGCATAGACATTTTATCTTCTGAAAATATGCTTAAACTACCATGGAAACACATTTATCGAATAAATCCTAACATGAGCAGCAACATACGACAGCACGCTACAGCTGTCAACAGCTACAAAGCTCATCCCCCTTTCTGTTTTATGGACAAAACTGAGTATGATAAACGTTTTTATCTGATTAAAAAATGCACATAAATTTAGAAAACACGCATAAAAAACTAGGGTAAACATTTTATCTGCTAAAAAATTTGTATAAACTACGTTGAAAACACATTTTTCGAAATAAAATCCAACATGCGTAACAACACGTGAAAAGTAGGCGCGCACTAATCATGTCTGTCGCATAACAAAAGGGTTAATGGAAACGGCAAAATGCGTAGAAGTTTTGAAAATACGCATAAAAAACTAAGGTAAACATTTTATCGGCAAAAAAATTAGCATAAACTACGATGGAAACACATTTTTCGAATAAAAATCCAACATGCGTAACAACACGTGAGAAGTAGGCACGCACTAATCATGTCTGTCACATAACAAAAGGGTTAATGGAAACGCCAAAATGCGTATAAGTTTTAAAAATACGCATAAAAAACTAGGGTAAACATTTTATCGGCAAAAAATTAGCATAAACTACGATGGAAACACATTTTTCGAATAAAAATCCAACATGCGTAACAACACGCGAAAAGTAGGCGCGCACTAATCATGTCTGTCGCATAACAAAAGGGTTAATGGAAACGCCAAAATGCATATAAGTTTTAAAAGTATGCATAAAAAACTAGGGTAAACATTTTATCGGCTAAAAAATTTACATAAACTACGATGGAAACACATTTTTCGAATGAAAATCCAACATGTGTAACAACACGCGAAAAGTAGGCGCGCACTAATCATGTCTGTCGCATAACAAAAGGGTTAATGGAAACGCTAAAATGCGTATAAGTTTTAAAAATACGCATAAAAAACTAGGGAAAACATTTTATCGGCTAAAAAATGAGCATAAACTACGATGGAAACACATTTATTGAGTGAATTCCAACATGCCAACAATGTGAAAGATGTATGCACTCTAACTAATGCACTCTACAGTTGTCAATCAGCAGAAGCTCCTCCCCTTTTCCCTTTTATGGACAAAAATGTACTTTATGAAAACATAAGGCAGAGTAAACATTTATTTTAAATCACCATATTATAACTATAGTACATATTATATATTATAATGCTTCTCAAAGCACCTTATATGCCATCATTTGACATTAAAAGGCATTAATAATCCAAAACAAACAGAAAGCCCTACCACAGTCTCATCTATGAAGGTGCGCATCTGAAAACAGTGCCTGCATTATTCATGAGTTCCGAAGTTACAGGAGAATAAATGAAGCAGTCTGTCGTCATTTGCACTATGAGACTAATTGGCTGCATTCAAGCCCCTTTGGTCCTGCGGATGAGTTTAATTAAGTTCAGGTATCGAATTAAGATCATGGCACAGATTTAAATGGCTTAGCCTGGGCTAAAAATAGACAAGGGCTCCATGAATCTCTATGCGCTGCTTTAAGCGAAGGCGGAGATGGAAACACATTTTCTAGTCAGAGAGAGAGAGAGAGATGTACAAATTAGAAATTTTTTATACTAGACAGAAATTAATATTTTAATGGCTGTAAATTTTCATATATTTGAATAATATTTTTGCTTTTGGGGTTTGTGACTAAATTCAGGGTTGGTTGTGATTCTTGTAGTAGAATAATAAATTATAAATATTTTTCAACACTGTAAAATGTGATAACCTGCGATTAGGGCCATAAATTATTAATTTAATAAATTAATTTATTATTAATAATTAACCATAACTGATTATTATAATAATTAATAATAACTAATAATTATTATTACTATTATTAACACTTTTATAATAATAAAAATTATAATAGCATTATTATTTATTATTAATAACAATGACTGATTATTATTAATAATATTATGTATAATAATATTTATATAATAATAATAATAATAATAATAATAATAATAATAATAATAATAATAATAATACAATAATAATAATAATAATAATATTTATTAACAAAACTATCTGTTTATAAAAATAAAAATAACTGGTTAATAATAAAATTCTTCTTATTAATAATTATATAATATTTATAATAATAATAATAATAATAATTATTATTATTATTATTATTTTATTATTATTATTACCATTAGTAGTAGTAGTATTCTAGAATGATTGTTATTTGTATTATTGTTGTTATTATTATTATTATTATTATTATTTAATAATGGCAATAACTGATTAATAATAACATTAATAATATTAATAACAGTGCATATATATATATATATATATTTTTTTTTTTTGTATTTTTGTATTAACTTAGTTTAAACAGCAATAATAATAATCCTAAAATTAATAAAAAGTAATAAATATTAATCTTTCCTTTTTGTATTTTTATCGATTAATACAATTATTTTTAATAACAATATAAATAATAACAATAATAATAATATAATTAATAATAATAATAATAATCATCATCATCATTATCATGACTGATTAATAATAAAAATTATATTTATAATAATAATGCATTTTTCTTTGTATTTTTTGTAATAATTTTGTTTAAACAGCATTAATAACAATAATAATCATAATATTTATAAAAAGTAATAACATTTATTATTCTGTCCTTTTTGTATTTTTATCGATTAACACAATTATTATTAATATTATTAATAATAATAATAATAATAATAATAATAATAATAATAATAATAATAATAATAATAATAATAGTAATAATAATAACAATAACTGCATCCATTTCTTATAATATGTCCTTGTTGGTCTAGGGCTGACAAATATGAATGCATTTTTCAGCAGTTCCGTTGCAGATGTATTAATTGAACATCCATTTTACAACCTCACATTGATTGCACGCAGTGGAATGAAATGGCAGAATGTTCGGGAATTGTTTTGCATTAGCTCATTTTAATTAGCTCAAGCGTACAAGCAGCAGAAATCAATGTTTTTGAGTGAAGTTCATCCACAGCTCCTTGAATACTTGATTTAGTCTAATCGATGTCTCCGAGAATAAGAATAAGACTTTTCTTTTACTCTGCTGAAAGTTATGCATTTCTGTAAAAATAGGAATTACACACAGAACTAGTTAATCAGTAGTTAGTAGTCAGCAGTCAGTGGCTTCTGAAGCTTCCGCTTTCAAGGCCGACGCTTTATTTAACAAGTGAAGCTTTCCTGTGTTTCATCTCTCCATGAGAAAAGTGCAGGATGGCTTAGAAACGCTTGCCTTTATTCTCCTCATGGAGTTTCTTTCTCCTGTGTGTGTGTGTGTGTGTGTGTGTGTGTGGAGGCATTTTTGTTTTTGTTAAATACCTCAATTGGAAGTTTGGACTGAACACAAGTTTAATAGGCTTTTTAGGTTTGTCTGTGAGTTTCCATGTTCTCCCCGTGTTCGCGTGGGTGCTCCAGTTTCCCCCACAGTCCAAAGATATGCGCAATAGGTGAATTTGGTAAGCTAAACTGTCTGTAGTGTATGTGTGCATGTCCTGGTCCTCCAGGTTAGGGGTTGAGTGTTGGGCTAACAACCCACCTCGTAAAAATTAGCTGTTTAGAAACACCAACATGGTGCGGCTAAGTATCATCTTCGATATAAAAAGGCCCTGGGAGTGATTATAAATAGCGTAAGTAGTGCGTTCACACTGAAAACGCACTTTAATTACCCGGATGATGCACTCATTCAGCCGGTAAAATCAAGTGTGGAATGATGGACACTTCACGCACTCAACGACCGCAAGTTTGCTCACATAGCGGAAGGGGCGGAGCTATCGGGTGCACATGTTGGATAACTTTATTTATTTTGGATGGTGAAAGCAAAACTCTCCTACGAGAGTGATTATAGCGCCTCGTGATGGTGAATGCGGTTAGACTCATGGCAGGTATTATTTGGTATTTTGGTCATTTATTTCACTGATTTGGCAACCGTCAAACGTCATCAGGGAAACGGTTTGAATTTCCTCTTAGTACAAAAACATTAGTGCTCCATTTGGGACACTACATACATGTACTATGCTGTTGAGTGTGTAAGTGCATAAGTACATAGCGCATGAGTGCATAGTGTATAGTGTGCCCTTTGGGACGCAAGTATTGTCAACCCAGGCTCATTCTGAAAGCAAACCTCCACAGATGTTTCTGGAGACCACGAAATACGTCCCGGCGACACGTTTTTCTGCAGTTTTTGTTTTCGCGAATCCGCCAGAGGTCGCCGTCTACGCTTTTCGAGATGTCAAAATTCCCTTGTGAGTGCCATTCGCTCCTGCTCTTCTCGTGTAAACCCACCAGAGGCCGCTGTCGACTTTTGACAGACTTTCTGACTGACTGAGCAAACGATCGGCTGACCCACCCTCCCCCTTCCCTAAACCCAACCAATTTTATCGATTGACCCGCCCACCCACTTCCCTAAACCAAACCAACACGTTTCAAAAGCAATCCAAAAAAATAAAAGCCCTCGTCTGATTTTTTTTATTTTGCCACGTTTTCCGATTTGACCACATCCTCATCCTGTTATTTACTTGTTTGTTTTATATTTTGGATTCTGTTTTTGTCTTACTTGCTTTCTGGAACCACTCTTCACCGGACTTGAACCCCCGTCTTCGTGGTCAACTGCTCTCTGCATTTCAAATCCACCGACATAAGTGGCGTGCTAACGGGACAAACTGGTTGCAGCCGGAATGCCGTCCATACGAAGGTAAGCGGTCAGCTGGTAAGCGCGAAAAGGAACGGTGTCACACCGCCCCGTAGCGTTCGTTTAAAGAAATGAAAAGCAGCCATACATACCTCCGCCTATGTAATTTGCTGTCTCCAGAAACGTCCGCAGGGCTACGTTTTCACAATAGCCGCATTTCCACGATCGGGCCAGTGCGAGCCAGGGCTTTAATCGGGCCAGGCCGGGCCAATAGCCCGGGAGGTTAAGAAATGAGGCCGAAATCATGTCGCGTTTCCACTGTCGGGCTAGTTGCTCGCAGCGCGTCACGCAAACACCGCTCCCAGAACGTCCCCCGAATCAAACGTCACACAACCCATCACACAACCCGCCCACTTCAGCGGGAACAAAAAACTCAAATTATAACCACAAACACAACCTGGCATCACTACGAGAGCTGGAAGATGGAGAACACCGAAGCGATTGTGGTCTGTTGGTGTAAGGCCAGACAGCGATCCCTGGATAAGGACATTCGAGTTCGTCTGCTATCCATTTTTTCTTCTTCTTAGTGAGTTGATCAAGCGCGATAGCAAAACAAATGTAAGGGAAGAAAGCATCTTGTCTCCTCTTTACCTGACAGGAAAACTCCGCCTTTGTACGTAACCCCGCCCCAAAGCCCCAGTTGGCCCTCCTTGGCCCAAGGTATTCGGCGGGCCGAAAAAGGCCGGACGCTGGCCCCAAGGAAGCCCCGCTTTGGCCCGATTACGCCCCGGAAGTGATAGTGGAAACGCGACTGGCCTTGGCTCGCCATGGTTTGCTCGCTTTAAGCGCGATAGTGGAAACGCGGCTAATGAGCCTGTGTTGGCTATTGTCATTGTGTTGCTGTCCGAGGTGCTGAAATTTGTCACTAGTCACTTGGCCCTGCTCATTTACAACCCAGACTGTCCAGATTCTGCTGGGAATTTTTTTTCACTTCAGTCGGCTTTTGCATTTTTTTTTCAACTAGAAACTAATAGTTCCTTCTCCAGTTGATATTTGTTGTCTTGACTTTTTGCCATTAATTTTTTTTTTTACAGTTTTAGTATTAAATATGCACTAATTTTCATGCACTTCAAACACAGAAACATCAAACGAAGAACGAAGTCTCATTCAACATTTTAACTTTTTATTTTAAAAGATTTTTATTCTAGAGGCATTTGGGGAATCTATTTTTATCAGTCTATAATTATAACAAATACTGCAAATAGTCAGAAAAAAAATTAAAATAAATAAATAATTTTGTTGAATAAAATGTTTTTTCTCTCTTTTTTTAATTTTATTTTATTTTCTTTTTCTTTTTTATTTTTTTAATTTTTTTTTTTTTAGCAGATGCTTTTATCCAAAGCGACTTACAAATGAGGACAAGGAAGCAATTTACACAACTATAAGAGCAGCAGTGAACAAGTGCTATAGACAAGTTTCAGGTGTGAAACTTGTAACTTTAAACTTGTAACTTCTCTCTGTAAAGGCCTTCATGTTACTGATATAAATAAAACTGTGCAGTTTAGTGTTTAAACTCATTTTGAGGGAAAAAAGAAGCCTTTAAAATATGCATTGTTATTGAAATCTGAAAAAGTATTAAAGAAAGAAACTCTTAAAAGCTTATTTTGGAGGTTTTCATTAGACTCGACTGACGAAACGCTTTATGAAAAGCCCAAAAATCCGTGCATGAATAAACAATGTTTTTCACCTTAACAAATCAGAGTTTCAGAGCAAAACAAATCAACTGTGCTCATTGTTGTCAGCAAGCTAAATAGGTAAAAAAAAAAAAAGAGTTATTTCCGTGTGCCAAAGCATGTGCAAAATAAACTGATGGCAGTGAAAAGCTCGGCCTTCCTGCATTGTTCCTCACCTCAGTGCATCGCAATACAATTAACAACGGATGCAAATCAGCAGCAAATTGTGTTGAACAGCGAAGCGTCTGCTCACCTGAACACACAACCTTCAGGCTGTTTAATGACTGCTTCGCCTCTCTGTTAATCCGTTCATCCATATGACTAAAATACTCCAAGATTTGCTCGCCTCAGTGCCTGCTCTCTCTCACTCTTTCTCTCTTTGTAATGCAATGTTTTTTTTGAAGCACTCATTCTATATACTTTTTCCTGTGTGTGTGTATGTGCATGCGTGATGTAAGTCAGCTTATAAATGTTGATTCATTTGAATACTACTATTACTCTAACAACTACAACTACTACTACTAATAAACATGACCATTTTTTTTAAGTAATGGATTATTTAACTATTGGTATTATTGTTGTTGTGGTGTTAATAATAATAATAATAATAATAATAATAATAATAATAATAATAATAATAATAATAATAATAATAATAATAATGACAATAATAACTAGTATAGATAATAAATTATAATAGTAGTACTATAAAATTAAATAAAAGTAGTACTTTAAATTAAATAGTACATTTAACATTTAACAATAATTATTTATTTAGCAATTCTAATGTATTATTATTATTATTATTATTATTATTATTATTTTGTTATTTTATTTTATTACTTTATTATTATAACTTTTTAAAATTTCCTTATGAATATAAAATAATAATATTGTATAATAATAATAATTATTATTATTGTAGTTGTTGTTTCTTTTATTAATACATATTTTTTCTCCTTATGAATGTATAATAATGTTATTAATATTAATATGAGAAACAACAACAATAATAACAACAGTAATATTTATTTAAATAATAATTAAAATGTAATAATATTAATATTAATATTAATATTTCATTTATTAATTTTCTTTTCGGCTTAGTCCCTTTCTTTATCAGGGGTCGCCACAGCAGAATGAACCGACAACTTATCCAGCATATGTTTTACGTAGCGGATGCCCATTCAGCTGCAACCCAACACTGGGAAACACCCATACACTCTTGCATTCACACTCATACACTACAGACAATTTAGCTTATTCGATACACCTGTAGCACATGTTTTTGGACTGTGGGGGAACCAGAGCACCCAGAGGAAACCCATGTAAACACGAGGAGAACATGCAAACTCCACACCGAAATGCCAACTGGTCAAGCGGGACTCAAACCAGCGACCTTCTTGCTGTGAGGCGATCGTGCTACCCACTGTGCCACAATGACGCCAATAGTAATAATAGTAATAATAATAATAATAATAATAATAATAATAATAATAATAATAATAATAATAATAATTATTATTATTATTATTATTAGTGTTGTTATTATTGTTAGTGTAGTTGTTGTTGCTGTCGTTGTTGTTGTTACTATTATTAATAAATATATTTTTTTTTCCTTATGAATGTATAATATTCATAAAAAAATAATAATAACAATAATATTGTATCAATTATTCAGTCATTTAATTGTCAGTTTATTGTATTTATTCTCAATAGTGATAAATAATGAGTCTTGTTCATAATTAAACTATTATTGATTATCATTAATCAACTATACTGTTATTATTATTATAAGTTAATATAGATTGTTGTTTGTAGTATTGTTAACAGAAAAATAGCAATATAGTAATTACATTTGTACTATTTTATTGATTGATTAAGGAAATGAATCAGCAATTTTTAAGGATCATTATGATTTTTAGCATGATTTTAAAGTAAAATATTTTTAAGTTTTCCCCTTATTATGTTCCACAGAAGGTAGCGATGTGCGAGTTTGTCTGCTATTAGGGTGTACTGTCTCTTTAAGGCATCTCAGGTGAAGGTCTGTGAGTCTGCAAACCTAAACAAGATATTTCATTTAAAAGTCCTGTTCTTTCGGCGCAACTCAGCCTTTGTTCTCGGTTTGTGCATAATTGTAATGGGGTCTCATTATAAACTATCTGCATAAATGGAGCAGATAAAAAAGATAACGACGCGTTCTTGGGCTTATGATAGGAAATAACTGCTTTGGTTTCCAATTAAGCTTTCGCTTTATAATTAGCCGAAAGGCTCCTTCGACCCCTTTTGCTTCAACCTCCGCTTTATAATCACCACACACACACACGTTGGGTTTTCATGTTTTTGTCCGCTTATACCTATACCTAAACTGAACCCTCACAGAAAACATTATTATTTTTATTAATATCTTAACAATATACAGTTTATGCCCCATTAATAATAAATCAATTTAATCAATCTTAATCAGTCTTTTTCAAAATTATTATTATTATTATTATTATTATTATTATTATTATTATTATACTGTCACATTTGTGTATATATATATATATATATATATATATATATATATATATATATATATATATATATATATATATATATATATATATATATATATATATATTAGGAATATTATACAAAATATTTTATATTATTAATTAATTTATTATTTATACTATAATATTAATGAGAATATTAATAATTATAATTATTTATATTGTCACATTTGTCTTGTATTTTAAAAGTAATTAAAAAATATATATATATATATATATATATATTTATTTTTTGTGTTAGCATTAAGTTAGATCATTTGAGATTATTATTCATATTTACATATATAATAAATATATAACTAATTAACCCTCTACTGCAATATTCATAACAACAATAATATCAATAATTACTTTTTTATGACCATTTAAAATTCCCACCAAATATTGGCTCAAGGTCTATTGTTATCGTAATATCTTATTTTGTAATACACACAAGTAAATAAGTAAGTTAGTAAAGGATTATACAATAATAGAAGTTATTCATTCATTTCTTCATTTTGTTTTTGGCTTAGTCCCTTTATTAATTTGGGGTCGCCACAGCGTAATGAACCGCCAACTTAACCCGCATATGTTTTTTATGCAGAGGATGCCTTGCCAGCTTCAACCCATCACTTGGAAACACACATACACAACAGACAATTTAGCTTAACCAATTCACCTAAAGCGCATGTCTTTAGACTGATGTGGAAACCGGAGCACCCGGAGGAAACCCACACGAACACAGGGAGAACATGCAAACTTCACACAGAAATGCCTACTGACCCAGCCGAGGCTCGAACCAGCAACCTTCTTGCTGTGAGGCAATCATGCTACCCACTGCGCCACCGTGACACCCTTAATAGAAGTTATACAATTGTATTTTTTCAGGGTCAAAGAACACACAACCTTCAGTCCATAATATTCCTGTATGTCTTCATGTAAGTAATGTCCAAAAGTTCTTCGCTAAACTACTGCCAACGTGTATAGCTAGTACAATAAGCAGCACAAATGCTATTTTTCCCTTCATAATTACCCAGACCTTTGCTAACCAGAAGCCGCTGCGGTACGTCAAACAAGCAAGCTCATTCAATCTGCTGTCATTCGCCGGGCCTCCAGACTCAAGCTTTTTCCAAGACTCCTCTTTCATTTTTGCGAAAAGAAAGACCATTAATATTGTTTTGGCTCACCATACATCTAATAGAGCGATAATGCAGGCATGAAAAGAGAAAACATTGCTTTCTGTCGGAGAGATGAGACATGAGGGGAAGAAGCTATGGGTTTCAGATGCTGATACACGTCTGATAGCTAGATTCAGTCAAATGATGATAAGGGAGGCTGGACGGTAGGATGGGATGCTTTTTTATTTTCCAGCTGCTGGATGAGGGATAAAAAAACTAGTCTAATAATTTAAAAATATTTATATAATTTATTTGTCCGCTATCCACTGTCTCGTGATATTTATTTTGTTAAGAGTTTGGCAGGAGCACTTTTAGCTTAGCTTAGCATAAATCATTGAATCGGATTAGACCATTAGCATCTAATTTGCATTGAGTTTATTTATTCGTAGTACAAGTTGTAACTACAGAAGAGTCAAGTGTTAAATAGAAAAATTAAAGAATTTCTTTTGGTCATTTTTAAGCAATATGCTAATGTTCTAATCTGAATCAATGATTTATGCTAAGCTAAGCTAAAAGTGCTCCTGCCAGACACAAAATGGTAAAACTTAACTGTTTGCCTCTTGGAGAGTTGTAAAATAAGCTGTTTTTAAAATGGTGTTCCTTTGATAATGTTACTGAACATTATTTTTTATCATGATACATTTTTTTATTAATAGTATAATTAGTACACTGCTAAAAATGTTGGATTCCACACAATCGATTTGTGTTGGTACAACATGAAGGAATTAAGTTAACTTATTAGATTTTGCAAATTTAAGTGGATTAAACATAAACCAATTAGGTTGCCATTATAAATAAAGAATTGCATTGTTTCAGCTCATTTTAAATAAGTAGACATCATTTTTGATGAGTGTAGTAGTATCTTTAACTTTTTAAAATCTCACACTTTTCAGTTCCTTTTATTAGTTATTAAATGTTAACATAATGCTGTTTATTCTATTAGGTCTATTAATTAAATGTATATTTGTATATTTGGTTTGTTGGGAGCACTTTTAGCTTAGCTTAGCATAGATCATTGAATCAGATTAGACCATTAGCATCTAATTAGTGTTGGGTTTGTTCGTTCTTAGTACATGCTGTAAATACAGAAGAGTCAAGCTTTATATAGAAAAATTATCAAAATTCTTTTGGTGATTTTTAAGCGAGATGCTAATGGTCTAATCTGATTCAATACTTTATGCTAAGCTAAGCTAAAACTGCTGTTGCTAGACAAGATTGGCAGAATTATTTAAAAAAAGGTAAAACTCGAATGTTTACCTATAGGGGAGTTGTAAAATTATCCTTTTTTAATGGAGCTTAAATATTATTACTTAAATATATTAAATAAATGTATAATATTATTACTTAAATATATTATATTTATCACCATGATTATTATTATTATTATTATTATTATTATTATTATCATTATCATTATCATTATTATTATTATCATTATTATTATTATTATTATTATTATTATTATTATTATTATTATTAATAGTAGTAGTAGTAGTAGTATTATCTTTCTATTAAAATCACTAAACTAATTCATAATTTAAAATAATGCATTAACACTGAATAATTAATGTATATTAGTACAATTTAAATAATAGTACATTAATACACAATACCTTTTATTAATAAAATATGTCAAATAAAGCTGTTTACGCTATAAACATATTCCAAGACCACTTGGAAATGTTCAGTTTCTCTTATTACTTATGACTTATGAGTTTTGAGTGAAATAATAACATTTGTTTATTCTATTTGTTTTAGAATTTTAAAAGCACTTTAACTTAGCCTATCATAAAGTATTGAATCAGATCTGACCATTAGCATCTTGCATAAAAATGACCAAAGAATTTCAATAATTCTTCTATTTTAAGCTTGACTTTTCCGTAGTTTCACTGTGTACTACAAACAAACTCAATGGTAATTAGATGCTAATGGTCTAATCGAATTCAATTATCTATGCTAAGCTAAGCTATGCTAAAAGTGCTCACGCCAAACCCTGTTTTCAACAAAATCATCTGAATTGACTAAAAAATAGTAAAACTCAACTGTTTACCTATAGGGAGGTTGTCAAATGAACCTTTTTTTAAATGGAGTTTTCCCATAATAATGTTACTGAAACATATTCATTTTATCATGATTATTATTTATTATAGCAGTTGTAATATTATTATCTATATTTAAAATCACAAAACTAATTCAGAATTTATAATAATGCATCAGCACTGAATTCTTAATTTATATTAATATAATTTCAATAATAATACATTAATACACAATATTTTTATTTGTAAAAATGTGTCAAATAAAGTCATTTAAGCTATAAACAAATTCAGAGACCACTTGAAAATGTTCAGTTCCTCTTATTTCTTATTAGTTATAATGTATGCGTTTGAGTCAAATTTTACATAATGTTGTTTATTCTATTCAGGTCTATTAATTTATTTTGATTTGGTTATATTTATGTATATAGGGTATATATGGTGTATGCTGGAGCACTTTTAGCTTAGCTTAGCATAAAGTATTGAATCAGATTAGACCATTAGCATCTTGCTTAAAAATGACCAAAGAATTTCAATAGTTCTTCTACTTAAAGCTTGACTCTTCTGTAGTTACATCGTGTAGTAAGAACGAACAGACTCAATGATAATTAGATGCTAATGGTTTAATCCAATTCAATGATCTATGCTAAGCTAAGCTAAAAGTGCTCCTGCCAGACACAAAATGGTAAAACTTAACTGTTTGCCTCTTGGAGAGTTGTAAAATAAGCTGTTTTTAAAATGGTGTTCCTTTGATAATGTTACTGAACATTATTTTTTATCATGATACATTTTTTTATTAATAGTATAATTAGTACACTGCTAAAAATGTTGGATTCCACACAATCGATTTGTGTTGGTACAACATGAAGGAATTAAGTTAACTTATTAGATTTTGCAAATTTAAGTGGATTAAACATAAACCAATTAGGTTGCCATTATAAATAAAGAATTGCATTGTTTCAGCTCATTTTAAATAAGTAGACATCATTTTTGATGAGTGTAGTAGTATCTTTAACTTTTTAAAATCTCACACTTTTCAGTTCCTTTTATTAGTTATTAAATGTTAACATAATGCTGTTTATTCTATTAGGTCTATTAATTAAATGTATATTTGTATATTTGGTTTGTTGGGAGCACTTTTAGCTTAGCTTAGCATAGATCATTGAATCAGATTAGACCATTAGCATCTAATTAGTGTTGGGTTTGTTCGTTCTTAGTACATGCTGTAAATACAGAAGAGTCAAGCTTTATATAGAAAAATTATCAAAATTCTTTTGGTGATTTTTAAGCGAGATGCTAATGGTCTAATCTGATTCAATACTTTATGCTAAGCTAAGCTAAAACTGCTGTTGCTAGACAAGATTGGCAGAATTATTTAAAAAAAGGTAAAACTCGAATGTTTACCTATAGGGGAGTTGTAAAATTATCCTTTTTTAATGGAGCTTAAATATTATTACTTAAATATATTAAATAAATGTATAATATTATTACTTAAATATATTATATTTATCACCATGATTATTATTATTATTATTATTATTATTATTATTATTATCATTATCATTATCATTATTATTATTATCATTATTATTATTATTATTATTATTATTATTATTATTATTATTATTATTAATAGTAGTAGTAGTAGTAGTATTATCTTTCTATTAAAATCACTAAACTAATTCATAATTTAAAATAATGCATTAACACTGAATAATTAATGTATATTAGTACAATTTAAATAATAGTACATTAATACACAATACCTTTTATTAATAAAATATGTCAAATAAAGCTGTTTACGCTATAAACATATTCCAAGACCACTTGGAAATGTTCAGTTTCTCTTATTACTTATGACTTATGAGTTTTGAGTGAAATAATAACATTTGTTTATTCTATTTGTTTTAGAATTTTAAAAGCACTTTAACTTAGCCTATCATAAAGTATTGAATCAGATCTGACCATTAGCATCTTGCATAAAAATGACCAAAGAATTTCAATAATTCTTCTATTTTAAGCTTGACTTTTCCGTAGTTTCACTGTGTACTACAAACAAACTCAATGGTAATTAGATGCTAATGGTCTAATCGAATTCAATTATCTATGCTAAGCTAAGCTATGCTAAAAGTGCTCACGCCAAACCCTGTTTTCAACAAAATCATCTGAATTGACTAAAAAATAGTAAAACTCAACTGTTTACCTATAGGGAGGTTGTCAAATGAACCTTTTTTTAAATGGAGTTTTCCCATAATAATGTTACTGAAACATATTCATTTTATCATGATTATTATTTATTATAGCAGTTGTAATATTATTATCTATATTTAAAATCACAAAACTAATTCAGAATTTATAATAATGCATCAGCACTGAATTCTTAATTTATATTAATATAATTTCAATATTAATACATTAATACACAATATTTTTATTTGTAAAAATGTGTCAAATAAAGTCATTTAAGCTATAAACAAATTCAGAGACCACTTGAAAATGTTCAGTTCCTCTTATTTCTTATTAGTTATAATGTATGCGTTTGAGTCAAATTTTACATAATGTTGTTTATTCTATTCAGGTCTATTAATTTATTTTGATTTGGTTATATTTATGTATATAGGGTATATATGGTGTATGCTGGAGCACTTTTAGCTTAGCTTAGCATAAAGTATTGAATCAGATTAGACCATTAGCA
The DNA here is from genome assembly GCF_903798145.1 of Danio aesculapii. NCBI lineage: Eukaryota > Metazoa > Chordata > Actinopteri > Cypriniformes > Danionidae > Danio > Danio aesculapii. The sequence goes on along the minus strand of NC_079456.1, from coordinate 20,415,728 downwards.
TCTTGCTTAAAAATGACCAAAGAATTTCAATAGTTCTTCTACTTAAAGCTTGACTCTTCTGTAGTTACATCGTGTAGTAAGAACGAACAGACTCAATGATAATTAGATGCTAATGGTTTAATCCAATTCAATGATCTATGCTAAGCTAAGCTAAAAGTGCTCTCGCCAAACCCTATGATCAACAAAATCGAACGAGCCTTTTTTAATGAAGCATTCCTTGTATTATTTTTGTTATTATTATTATTATTATTATTATTAGTAGTAGCAGTAGTAGTATTAGTAGTAGTAGTAGTAGTAGTAAAATCATTAAACTAATTCATAATCTATAATAATGCATTACCACTGAATACTTAATTTATATTAATACAATTTCAATAATAATACACTAATACACAATATTTTTTATTAATAAAATGTCAAATTAAGCTGTTTAAGCTATAAACATATACCGAGACCACTTGAAAATGTTCAGGATGTCTTATTACTTATTACTTATGAGTTTTGAGTGAAATAATAACATTTCTTTATTCTATTAAGGTCTATTAATTTGATCCAATAGTTAATTTCAAAATATATTTGTGTACACTACAATACAACAGGACTACAATATTGGCTAATAGGTTGTGTCGGCTCCCAAACGGCACAACTAATCCCACTGTCCAGCACCGCTGATGGTCATGATCCAGATAAAATGCTCTCTGTCGAGTGTGTTTGATAATGAAAGATGACAGTGGCAGAGTTCATTGTCCTCAAAGGTCTCGCAAGGAATTGCAATGAAAAAGAGGACCCGATAAAACCCTCATAGCCTCCATTAAAAATCCTCTGGTTTCTCTCTCTGTGCTCGTTCGTTTCTGTCTATTTGACCGAGTCTTCAAGTATTTATGACGAAGCTTCTTTCTGATCGTTCGGCTCAGTCTGACTGACGGCTTAATCAGAATTAAGAGGACAGTCGCTCAATTCAATCTGTTACTCCTCACATCCGCTCATGGTTTATTCATCAGTGATGTCATAATGCAAAATTCATATTATTTAATAATGGACTGTCAGCGTTTAGGTTAGATGAGTTCACATTTAATTGGAGCGTATTTAGTGCGTAATTGGCAAATAATTTATGGAACAATGCTGGAGAACAATGGAACAGATGAAGACAACATTACTCACATCTTATTGCTTTAATAGAGAGAGAAAACATTTGTCAATTTACACAGTGCCATTGCAAGGATCTCTATAAGCATGCTTATGAAAATTGGTGCCTATTAATAGAGAATCTGGAATATTATTAATGTAAATTAAAATGCCTGTGATTTCTGCAGTATAGAAAGTTGAGACTTGTAGTTTCCAGTCATAAATGTGGATTTCATAAAACCATTTTTTTCTCCCTTACGTGACCATGTTAGAACAAAATCAATCATCAGTGTTGTTAACCCTCACACCACAGTGAGGGTCAACAACAGTCACATTACAGTCACACCAGTGTGATCAGCGCTTATTTTTATCAGTGCAAAAGACACTAAGAATACTCTTGTAAAGTTGATTTTGGTCACACAAATAAGTGTTACACACCATTAGACTCACAATAACAACAAAAGTGTGTGCTTTTACAAAATAAAGACAAGAAACAGCGTGCACATTCTTTATTTTGTCTCTGTTATTAGAAGTGTTACTAAAATGAACTGAAACTCCACAAAAACAAGACACACAGACATGAGACATCTATCTATCTATCTATCTATCTATCTATCTATCTATCTATCTATCTATCTATCTATCTATCTATCTATCTATCTATCTATCTATCTATCTATCTATCTATCTATCTATCTATCTATCTATCTATCTATCTATCTATCTATCTATCTATCTCCTCCGTCCATCCTTCTATCTATCTATCTATCTATCTATCTATCTATCTATCTATCTATCTATCTATCTATCTATCTATCTATCTATCTATCTATCTATCTATCTATCTATCTATCTATCTATCTATCTATCTATCTATCTATCTATCTATCTATCTATCTATCTCCTCTGTCCATCCTTCTATCTATCTATCTATCTATCTATCTATCTATCTATCTATCTATCTATCTATCTATCTATCTATCTATCTATCTATCTATCTATCTATCTATCTATCTATCTATCTATCTATCTATCTATCTATCTATCTATCTATCTATCTCCTCTGTCCATCCTTCTATCTATCTATCTATCTATCCATCCATCCATCCATCCATCCATCCATCCATCCATCCATCCATCCATCCATCCATCCATCCATCCATCCATCCATCCATCCATCCATCCATCCATCCATCCATCCATCCATCCATCCATATAAAGAGAGAGAGAAAGAGAGAGAGAGAGAGATCTTTTTTAAAAATTGAGATTCATACAAAAATATTCAGCTATTTGAAAATCTAAATATTTATAGTTTAAAGTTCTCCAACTTTTAGCAGTACAATAACCAATTACATTATGACATTTTTTTATTACATTTAAACAATATTTTATTACATTATGAGCTCAAGATTTCAAAAGGTATTACATTATGAGCATTTCTTTTCAATTACACTGTTGTACTTTTACATTAGGTTCAGTTTTTACATTATATACAGTTGTCGCATTGAGTTGCTGCACATATTACTATTTTATCATTTTTACAATTATTTTTGATGTATTTACATTGGGAAAGATCCAAAAATATCTATATGGAGCATGATCTTTATGTAATATTTTAATCTTTACTTTTTGGCATAAACAAAAACTAAAATGCTGACCAATAGAGTGTATTTTTGACTATTGTTTTGTGGGTCACTCTCACATACATGTATACAGTTGAAGTCAGAATTATTAAACCCCCTGAATTATTAGCCCCGTTTATTTATTTTTTGCTTAACGGTGAAAATATTTTTTTTCAACACATTTCTAAACATAATAGTTTTAAAAATAATTTCTAATAACTGATCTATTTTATCTTTGCCATGATGACAGTAAATAATATTTTACTAGATATTTTCACTTCTATACAGCTTAAAGTGACATTTAAAGGCTTAACTAGGTTAATAAAGGTTAACCAGGCAGGTTAGCATAATTAGGCAAGTTTTTGTATAATGATGCAAGTATTTTAGACTTTCGAAAAAAATATAGCTTAAAGGGGCTAATAATTTTGACCTTAAATGGTTTTTAAAAATTAAAAACTGCTTTTATTCTAGCTGAAATAAAACAAATAAGACTTTCTCCAGAAGAAATAATATTATTAGACATACTGTGAAAATGTCCTTGCTCTATTAAACATAATTTGGGAAACATTTAAAAAAGAAAAGAAAATTCAAAGGGGGTTTAATAATTCTGATTTCAACTGTAGATTGTGAACAGAACATAACAAATCATCTTCAAACCTAAAGCACCAATGCAAGCACCATAGCTCAACATTGCACTAGGCCATGCCTCCAACATCAGTATTTTCTTTTAAATCAGAGGGTTAATTTTTGTAAACCAAGACTGGTGTTCTTTATGATGCACTGTTTAACCATTCAGAGACTGTTTTTGCTTCCCGCTAACTGGTTTTCTTGTAGTTTCTTAACCTCTTTAGCGGCTCAGCATTGATAGGCTTTGAGTTGGAGACTTATCTGCTGCTTAGCTTGATGGGAAAACAGGAAGGAGACAAAAGACTGGGAAACATTTCAACTGCTTCAACATGACAGGATGAAGGGGGGTGAAAAAAATCTAATTTATTTGTTGAATTGACACGAAATTACTTTTACTCTTAAACAGCGGCACACTCAAACGGCGAACAAAAGATCCCATACAGCTCATTTGAGAAATAAAAACACGTCTTGAATTGACGCGGTTAAGCCGCGATTCCATTCCGCTTCCACGTCGGACACAAAAGGGGCCCGTGCTTATTGCTCGAGAGTCGCCCGTCTGAACATCAACGTGATAAAGACTGACGGCTGCCCAGAACAATAAACAAAACAACGTGTTTTGTATAGACGAGTCTCAAAAACTATGCTTTTTTTCGTCCTCGCTCACAAGCGTTCCCCCCCCGGCTTTATCCTGAGATGCGACGCAAGGTTTTATTTCCCTGGTGGACATATTGGACTGTCAGAAGCAGATCAATTGCCAGTGTCCAGGGCACTTCATGGTTCCTCTAATTATAATCTGCTGCAGCTGGTGCAGGGCCTCTTGTAGCTGTGGGGCAGCCATTGTAATAGAGGCATCACTTGGCGATAGATTGTCAGGGAGGCTTCTTGGCACCCCTTTGCGAGGAGACTCACTGGAGCAGCGGGCGCAGGGAGCCAGGCAGGCCTTATCTACCCGCCACATGTGTTCGCATGCTCTCTGGGGAACTCCGTTAGTGATCGCAAGCCTGACACTGCCTGCCCACATCCAGCCAGAGGACCCTTGGTGTGGTGCCAGTACACTGGAGAACCAAGATTCTACATTAATTCAAGTACAGCACTCTGTAGAGGTCGGATGCCAGTGAGTTTGCACCCAATGTTTGGATTTGCTTTCGCTATTAAAGTGCTCTGGTTTGGGATGCACTATATTGTTTTTTGGCTAATATTGATAACATTTTTTTATTGTATCAGATATTATTGTGTGTAATTTTCAACTGCTACTATATTTTACTATACTATATATTATAGCACTATAAATACTTAGTTTACAGATGCAAGTATTTTAGTAAGTTGAGTGTGTTTGTTTATAGAAAATTGCAAATTGGCCAAGTGCCCATTACGCTCCAAATATTACTTTTTGCTGCTTGTTTAAACTACATATTTAAAATGAGTTGAAACAACACAATTCTGAAGTTGTTTTGGGGTTACAAAAAGGTTCTAATAGGTTTGTGTTTGTTATTAATTTTAGTTTTTATTTTGTTTTGCCTTTGTTCTTTCAAATTCAGTTAGTTTTAATTAGATTTAAAAGTAGATTTACTAGTTTTATTAGCTTCTTTATTTTGAAATTGCTTAGTTTTAGTTTAGTTTTTATTAGTTTTATTTATATTTTTCTAAATAAGACTATTTGTTAGGTGCAAGACTTAAAATGATCAGAATAAAAGCTCAACCTAAGATACATTTTTTGAAACATGTATTTAGAGGGCACATGAACACTACCATCTACAACTAGATGAAATCATAATTTTTGTCAGTTAAAACCAGGATCTGAAAAGGTTCTTACAATTACGTTTTGCAACCCAACTAAAGCCTGATTCACTTATTTAAATTCCATTACGACTTTCTGTTATGAAATAAACTTACGTTTCGCCAGATCCTCTCATTTAAGCCCTCGTTTTACCCGCGCTGCAGTTGTTCAAGTTTAGTTCAGTCACAGCAGGCTGTCATGAACTGTTTGTGTTCGGTTCACCATCTGCTGAATCACACATGTGCATTATTATTGGTTCACTGCTTCTCAAATCTGATCTCAATGTACTGTTCTAATAACTGAATAGCTCAGTATATATTGGTTTATTTCAAGTCAGAGCGGTTAATAGGCATGTTAAAATGTAAGTAGTTTGTAAATAAGAGTGCTTACTAAAGACGCGAATCAAATGATTCAGTTCAATTTGGTGAACTACCCGGTTCATGATTCGTTCGCAGTCGCGTTCACTAATACAGAAATAAAACTCATTATTGGGCACAAATCTGTTTAATATATAGTTTGAAGTCTCTGAATTTAATGTTGTCACCATGCTGCTGTCATGTCCGTTCATTGTTTTTGTGGTCGGGAGCAACAGCGAGGCCTGACTGGAGGAGAACCAGCTTGATCTGGCCAGTGGCATCACAGACTGAGGTGCCGTCCGGGTCAAACACATGGCAGCGCAAAGTCATTAGATTTACTTCTTAAAAGCAAACTATAGGTTTATGTATTAAACACATTCACAAAGATGAAAACGAAAGACGTTTTTTTTTTGCTATAATTTTAGTTAGTTTCAGTTAGTTTTGTATGTACAAAATATAGTTTCAGTTAGTTTTATTTTTTAAACGTTTGTATTTTTATTTATGTTTTTAAATTTTAGTTTTTGCTTTTATGTTCATTTTTGTTATCTATAATAACCTTGGTGACAACTTAATTGTTTTATGTTCAATCCACTTAAATTTATAAACAGGATTAAGTTACCCTTTTCACACTGTATGTCTGTGAAACCCATTGATCAGTACTTGTTATATTTGCAACAAGTGGCTGTTTTTTAAGTCATTAAAAAATTTAATCAAACAGTTTGTTCAACAACGCTTACATAAACACAATTGATTCATTTGAGTTATTCATATACTGTAGAAAACCCCAATTTATTCAAAACAAGGAGTATTTTAGAGTTACGGATGTCTTAGTAACTTTTTTTTTGGACCGTTAAATTGAGAAACCAGTATGTGGTGACAACAAATATGTTTTTTAAGTGGGAATTGTCATTAAATCATTCACTCTACTGATTATAAAATGAAAATAAAATTGTAACTTTTAGTAAGTTTGATTTAAAAAGGATCTAAATCAATTCTGATTAATTTAGAAACTAATCAGTATTTTGTCAGTTAATTTAAAATGTCTTTTCTATAACAAAAGAACTTAAAACTCCGGTGTTGTGCAGGACTTTGTTCTAGGACTGTTATTTATTATTATTTTTTTTAATGTACAGTAAAACAATAATCCTGTCAGCACAATTCATTTGAGACTTCAAAAACTAAAGCAAAAACTAATGCTTTTAAAATGAATCATGATTTATTCAGAAACCAATCAAGTTTTTCATTTAATCCGTCGACTCATTTAAAATGATTCTGACATAATAAAGCATTTTAGTTTTATCATTGTAACTGTTCTTGTCAACGAAAACATAAAAAGTAACCAGAAACATTAAAGCATAAGTTGCTCATCAACAGTTCCTCATCCACCACAACAATTAATCCGTGAGTGATGGATGCACCAAATTAATTAGTATACACATAATACATCTGATTACAAATCAGATCTGCTCTCCGGCCATGTTCGAACCCATAACCTTGCTATTTCTAGCACAATGCTAGCTAGCTTTTCGGAACGTGTTATTATTGTATCCCATCTGAGCAGAACAAAAGGACAGAAGAGTTGTTGAGAGAGGAAAGGAGAGTAGAGAGAGATGCCTGACAGTTCGGGCATAGATACTTCAAATTAAACCAAGTTATATAAGCAGATGTTGGCGGAGCGCTGTGGGCTATGGCTGGAGATGAGTAAGACTCCCTGTCACTAGGTTGAAGGGGGAAGGGAGAGATAGAAAGAAAGGGAAAGTGTGTGTGCGATAGAGAGCGCCTGAGGGGTTTGGGGAGACGGGGAGGGGTTGCGGTTGTCAGCCTGCCAGCGGTGGCTGAGAGCGGAGAGAAAGATGGTGAATGTCAGAAGAGGGGAGGAAGTGAGTGAATTACTTTAAGAAATTCAGAGAGGGAGAGAGAGAGGGATGTAAGGAGAAAGAAAAGGGAGAAATAATGATGCCTGTGAAGAGACTCCAGAGGTGTGTCTATGCATGTGTGTGTGTGTGTCGTCGTATTTGCTGTGACGCGCCGTTGGGCAAATATGTACTCGCCCCCTTTCCAGCGGATCTTAATCATCTGACGCTCGCCCAATGAGAGTTCCCGGTTGTGAATTTTAAAGACGCAGTGCTTGTTGCTTCGTCGGGATGACCTGATTCTTCGAAAGCTCGGAGAATTTAAATAATTGCTGTGAATTTTTGGAGGAAGGGGGGTTTATTATGTGTTTGCATTACTGAAGAGATGTTGCAGTGAGGTTGGCTCATCTTCAATTACCGTTAGCCTCATTTTAATAGAAAGCAACAGTGAGAAACTTGTTCTGATTAGGGATTTTTTGTTCTTTCTGTTCTTAAATTATTTAAAAGCTAAAGCAATATATATAGTCAGGCAGCTTTGAGATGAATCACATCTGATTCAGAGCAAACAAACATCTTAATGTATTTTAAACTACTAATCAAGTGAAACATTGTGAATTGTGATTGAATCCAAAAACTACAATACAAATAGAAAAAGAAATTGTTAAAGAAAAACCAAAACACTTATTTTGACAGTCATATATATGTCCCAGGTTTCTAAAAAAAAACTATTAGGACACATATATCAGTGTTTTCCTCTAGGATTTTTTCCAGCTGTGGCCACAGGCCTTTTTAACAGATCTACCAACTACCTTGCAGCGTTATTTCAATGACAAATGTCATGAGCGCAGTATTACAAGTCGAGATCGCATTTATGTAATAGCCTACGAGCATGCGAATCTCTTTGCTTGCGCGCCGATTTCCTCTGCTCGTGCCCAAAACTTCTTGCACGCCCCCTCAAATGTTTTATGTAACAACTATGTCTCCAACATTTATAAGATTTGCTAGGAATATTTATGAAAGACTCCAATAGACCTACAGAGCGTATTAATGCGTCCTGAAGTAAAATGAAACAGCTATACGTCGTGTTTGCTGGCCTCACGTATCACGCACCTGTCAGTCAGCCAGTCAGTCAGTCAGCACGTAACTTTAAAGGGTTAAACAAATAACGCAGGGCACTACTACGGTTCCAGAATAGTTTACGCTGTTATAATTAATTTACCTTTTAAAACATTTTGGTGCGATTATCACCCGCTATTTAAAAAAACACGACTGAATGTTTTGAATGAGAGGCTGTAATGTAGCCGGGGTGGGATCAGTTTTGGCGTGGCGCCCCGCCATGGAAGAATGAATGTAGTGGAAACCATTTATATTTAGCTAACAAGTGAAACTTGGTTGTTTTTGCGTTGTTTTGAGCAAATTCGTTCTTCCGGTTTGAAAAGAAACTTTGAAGCTTCGTCACGTTGATGAGATCATTCTGTAAATTCCAGCATGGGATGTTTGTACCGTACAACATAACGTCTTTGAGTTTTCAGCATTAATTCATCAGAAAGACTTGGTTTGAACCAATCAGCATGCTCTATAGTGAGATGCAACTTAATTAATATGCATGATATAGCTTCGAAGACTGTTTTTACCAGTTTCTTCATAGAGACACCACGTTGTGTTACCAACCGTAATTCAAACAAGTAGTAGAATTGTTCGGAGACATGTGTCCTCAGTGTTGTGTTTATAAATTTGCCGCAACTAAGGTTTTGTTTCCATTTCCCCCCAGTCAGAGCACAGCTCACGTGTGGACCCACATGTGTGGATTACAGTGGTCTGCTAACACATGCCAAAAATATATTTGTAAGGAACATTTTTTCGCCGAGAGCTTTTTGAATTTGGAAATAGTGAAATCCAGATTTGCCACTTAAAAAAAGAGACACGGCTCCAGTATATGTTGATTGTCCTGTCTCTACGGATTTAGTAAGTGTGCGATCAATGTTCTTTGTTTATGTTTATTGTATGGAAACATAGCTAAAAAAAGCATCCATAAAAAAAGCATCCATAAAAATGACAAAAACTGCAGCATTGTGCATGACAGGCCAGTAGATGGCGACTAACTAAATATAGTTAGTATCGTCAGCAGTACTCTTTCAGTTTTTAAAGACATACCTTTATACAAAAAACCTAAAAAGATTTAGTTACTACGTTTACAGAAATTTCACTACAATATTATGGATTGAAAATCTGACACATCCACTCAGATTAGCTGTTAATACTGCTTTCCGAGTCACTGTCTATCTACCCTGCATCTGTGTTTGTGTTGCTGCTGTGAAAATCAGCTGTAGTGCACGTAATGAAACTGCCTTTTTCATGCAAACCCTTCTCTCTTTGGCCGCTGGACACTCCCACCTAAACAAAGCTGGACTCACCCACTTTCCTGACTTTTTACCAAACTAGAGGTGTGAAAACACCATGCTGAGACGGGGAGGGGGGGGGGGGGGGTCATGGCCCTTTAAAAATCATATATAGACATTTGAATTCACTGAATTGCTTATGGTGTCCCACTGGGTTTCATTGATGGACCTTTAGAGTTTAATTAAATATATTAGGGTATAAATTGCTTGGCTATGCTATTTGATAAACACTAATTATTTTAAATAACTAATAATTTTTATTTATAATACTTATTTATATGATTACTAATAATTAATTATTAGTTTTAATTTAAAAACACTCATTTCTAAAAAAATAAATAAAAAAATTGAGTTTCAAATGGTCAAGTACGTACAAAACCTGAGCTGTCTGAGAGTGTGCAGACTATTACATCATTGACAGCGCTTCATAGGAGTGTAAGGTTTTAACACCGTATTCGTCTCCATGGTAACAGCGACTTCTCTGATTGGTGAATCCAGATATCTTTCTTTAGAATTATGGGTGGACGAGAAATGTTACTCGTGGCATCTAATCAAGCTGATATCATGTAATAGTCTCACATCACACCTATCTAGATGTTGTTTTTTTGAGCAACGCTTCAACACATCTAAACCTCACCGACAGTTATACGAAGGAAAGAAAACCATCGTATACGTGCGCTCTTAGTCGTATTCCCTTGAGAAGTGGCTGTTGCCCTCGCACACTCTCTTCCCTCTCTCCAGCCCTTTGTTCTTCTAACCGCGACATGTCCTCGCTCTTCTCCCTCTCTTCTCTCTTCCCTTTTCACATCCGATTTTCACCTCCCCGCTCTCCATCTCCAGCCGTAGTCTTGGTAACACTTCCTTTCATTCCATTTCCATTTCATTCCACTGAATGGGTAATGCCTGGATTTCATGGCGGAGCTGCGATGTGACAGGTGTGTCATGCTTCTCCACATCACTCTCCAAACTTGTTGACCTCTGTCTCCAAGATTAGTCCGGCTCACGGATCCACGGTTCCCACCGCGGAACTACAAGATTGCCTGGCTCTGATAGGATATGTTTCTTTGGTGTGACCACAACACTCAGGTTCGCTTACACTTGTCTGCCGATGTGCATCCCATGTGTATCTCGTATACGGGATGGGTTTTTTGAGACACTGTCACAATTCCAGATGAGACATTTTTAGAATGGGCACTCAGCGGCCACTTTATTAGGTACACCTTACTAATACCAGGTTGGACCCCCTTTTGCCTTCAAAACTACTTTTCGAACCAGTCTGGCCGTTCTCCTCTGACCTCTGGCATCAACAAGGCATTTGCACCCACAGAACTGCCACTCATTGGATACTTTCCCTTTTTTCAAACATTCTCTGTAAACCCTAGAGATGTTTGCACTTGAAAATCCCAGTAGATTAGCAGTTTCTGAAATACTCAGACCAGCCCGTCTGGCACCAACAAGTCAAAGTCACTTAAATTGCTTTTTCTTCCCCATTCTGATGGTCGGTTTGAACTGCAACAGATCGTCTTGACCATGTCTACATGCCTAAATGCATTAAGTTGCTGCCATGTGATTAGCTGATTAGAAATTTACATTAATGAGCAGTTGGTGCACCTAAAATAGTGGCCGATGAGTGTATACACACATATTGATGTAAACATCCACTTTCAACTTAAAACTGTGCACGAATTGTGTAAAGTACTATATTTGTAGACTACAGAATCATATGTGCTCAGGCGTATAGGGTCAGTCGCCATCTACTGGCCTGTCATGCACAATGTCATTTGTTATTTTTAGGGTTTTTTTTTTGATCAGGGATTGTTTTGACAGCATTAGCTATGTTTCCATCGAAATAAGCTAATTAAATGGATGTTTAATTTAAATATTGCATTAAACATTTTAAAATAATACAAATATCAAATATCAAAAAGATATTTTAAAAAAGCTAGTCACTGTGGGCATTTTTTTAAATATAAAAATGACTTTGCAAATGCAATGAAGTGGTTGATTTTTAGATTGGACCTTACAAAAGAGCACAATAGTTGATTTAAACATATACCCTAAAATACACACTTAATAGCATGAATATTAACTTTAATATGAAACATAAATTAAATGTAAGTTATAGAAATCACATTGGTACTGTAGACTACAGGCTTGTATGTGTGCTGATGTATAGTGTTTAATTACAAGGTGACCATGACATTGCCATCTACTGGCCTTACATGCTTACATTACTAAGGCTGGGCGATTTGGCCTAAAATAAAAATCTGGATTAATTAAACATCTTAACTCGACTACGATTAATGAAGGATTATTTTTAAAAAGTCTAACATTTTTTTTATTATTTTTTAAAGGGGGTTTCTAAATCTCCTAAAATGTCAGAGATTTGGCTTTCGCTTTCTAAAGCAGTCGTTATGCGTTTTCGCATTACTTTTTTACCTAAACCTGTACTTTCACTTGGCTTCGCATGCTGACTGCGCGCACACAGCCACGAGAGCGAGAGAAACATTAAATAATTCAATCTAAATGACTAAATAAAATAAAAAACTTTACTATATACTTGGAAAGAACAAAATGACTGGTCTGAACTGGCTGCAAAATATACGTACACCATAGTAATGTTTAATCAACAAATCTGCCTTATTTAAATAATCTATACGTGTACATCTTGTGTTATAATTTTTAGAGATGTATATATTGTCTGTTTTTGGCTTTTTCTGTCATTTATTTCTCATTTGCTGTATATTTTATTAATTGTAAGATGTCAATACATTACAGATTTTATATACATATCTAAAATGCTTTTGTATTCAAGTTTGTTTTGAACTTGAAAGAGACAATGTATAACAGTGTTGTAATAATTACAATTATTGTTAAAAATTAAACTATGTTTTATTTGTCGCATATATTTAACTATTTATGTGATGTGGGGACAACCGCAAGTAGATTTCAAACCTGTGGGAAGCACTGTTTTTTTTTATTTTTATTTTTTATATTGACTTTGGTACTTTTATGTGTCTGTTGTACTAAATTTTCTGTTTTGAGTTCTTTTTCTATTAAATTTTTTGAGTATTTTTCTTTTGGTGGTTGTTTTTAGTATTTTTATTATGTTTTTACTTCCTTTTAAAAGGTGGAAATGATAACGACTGAGAGTGGTGGTATCAGATGGTAGTTTAATGGCACTGTTTAATTACCAAATTCAATATCATGGCAAATCTGTGCTTCAAAATATGATTTAATCATCAGAGTAATAGCCTCACACTTATCGTAGCATTTTATTTCAATTTCACTGTAAAACTCTTCATAAATATACCACGGTGTTGCATCACAAGAGTGTCCAATAAACCGTGATATTAAGAACATTACATTACTCACTCTCAAACTACAAATATAAGACTACAAGAAAATACTTCACGCTAGTCATATCTCGCCTTCACCCCCATTCCCGAACCTCTCAGTCTGTAAGGTGTAATCACTCAACCTTAGTGTTGTAATGTCGCCATCTGGTCTCAGGAAAGATGGCAGCTCCGCTCCAGCAGAAAAATGTATTGCATATATCCAGGGTGATTACAGCATCAGCTGTATCTCCCGCTCCCCTCCTCCTCCTCCTCCCGCTCTCTCTTTCTCTCTCGCTCGTCCTTTTTGTTTGTTTCAAGCGTGGGGAACATTGGCGGCTGATGAAAGGCATAGGAAAGAAGAAGGCTCTGTGTAGGAAATCTTGCCTGTTTTTCCTCTGCGCTGGAAATGTGTGATGGAAGGTGCTTGCCAGAGTCGAAGGCCAAAAGGAATCCGTGTGTTGATGCAGGCGCTGGCCTGAATACTGCCAGTTCATTTGTAGTAGATTACAAGGAGCTGCAGCATTGTTGAAAGAGATTTTTGTGTTTATATGCGTTGTTTCTTTTAATTGAGGAACATTTACACCCGTGGTTCTTAAACAGGTGGGTTTTGACCCAAATATTTCACAGCGTGCAAGTAGTACTCTGCTTTAATAAATTTGCGATGTATATTTTAATGTTGTTTATCTCAACATATCAGCTTTTTTGATTAGCATCGTCTGATCTACATACACTTTTAATTATGGCATTCCACAGGGCTTTGTTCTGGGGTCATTTTAATTTATATATACTGTATATTAGGGTTGTACCATGGTACTATGGTAGTATTGTGATACTGGCTCCAAAATACTGGCGGTGCCACTGTAGTTTTCAAACGGTAGTATCGTCATTAACAGTCTGTCCGCAATACATAAAGTTGCATGTGGAAAAGTCACTACAATTCTCTCTTTCGGCAACAATAGACCATTGTATTGTAATAGTCTATGGGGCCTTCTTAGGTTGCAAAACTGTGAAGAAGTCGCACCTTTTATGGTAGCCTACTGCATATTTTCTGATGCTTCAGTTCGAAGCCGAATCCATTCATCTCTGCTACTGTCAATATGATTTAATAGCTACCACAATCTTGTCAATCTCTTAAAAAGAACAACTCACAAAGGGAAATTTAGAATTACTTTGGATTCTTACCTTATAAGAAGGGCCAGACGGAATCTGCAGACGTTTTTTGCTATTTATGCAGAGAATTTTGGTAAAAATCTGCGGATTTCTGCGGAATTATTTTAGGAGTCTCATAACTAAAACCTTAATACGTGAAAAAAAAAAATTATTATATCTTTTTAACTTTTATTTAATGTTTTAAATGCAAATCCAATTAGATTCACTTTATTTGGTAAACAAAGCAAGTGTCCCATATAATAAATCTACTAAAAGATAGAAAATATTAATGTACAAACTGCATGGTACATAAATCAGGTGAACATTTTCATATTAGTCAATAATATTACTGTAATTAATTTAAAAAGTGGATAAATATAGATTTACACTCATTTACTCAAGTAAATAAACAGACTCAATGATGGGCTAAAAATCTGCAAAATTCTGTGGAAATCTACGGAAAATCTGCTGAATTCTGCGAGCGCAGATTCCGTGTGGGCCTAATTATAAGACTGAAAAAGAAAAACCGTAATAGATGAAAAACCCAAAATAGCAACAGGAAAACAATGAAACCATTTTTGACCACTTCATATAACCTAAGTTTGTTGAAAAATGCTCTTTTTGTAACGAATTTCGTTTGGTATAATTTGTATCTTTATTTTAAAGTATTTTTGCTAGTACAAATACATTTTAGGTGAAGAGACGTACAAATTCTTTTTTTAATAATAAGGAAATTATTAAGTCAATTCAAGTAGGCCTATTATAACAAATAAAATATAGCATTTTTGACATTTTTCTTTATTACATGGATTTGAGTTATGAATTGCAGTATTGCAATGCTACTTGGTATCATGATACTTCAGCTGGTATAGTATCGTGACATGAATTAATGGTATCGCAACAACCCTACTGTATATTCAATATTCAATGTTCAATCAATTAATAAATATATGTAAAACAACATTTATACAATATTAAAATATATTACATTTATTTATGGCAAGGCAAGGCATTTAATTTAAATGTATTGATATGTATTTTAATTAGAAAAGCAATACATTTATAATTACATGTAAAACATTGTGAGTGGTCTATTTTTGCAAGGTAAATTATAAATTGTATAAGGAAGGAAGGTATAAGGAAAGTCCTCTATGTCTAATACGTTACATGAAACAATACTATAGTAAATAGTATAGTGTTTGAAAGCATACTGTAGATAATTACTGGAATTAAACTGTCGTAGTAATTATATTGTTGCTGTGGGATGACACAACTGTAGTAATAAACAAATTATTTAATAGGCTTCAATTTATACTACCACAGTTTATACTAACGTTACAGTATTTATTACAGTTTATCAGTTTACTATGCTACAGTATTCTGTAGCATTCGTTAACAAAGAGTTGTTCATCTTATACTTATCTACACATTATGCTTTATTTAACAATAATAACCCTCTAGTTTTGTTGCAAAGGTTGCATTTCTTTTTTGTTCTGTCGATGAACTTACCGTAAACAAACATTCACCGCTGCTGCACATATAGACATTAATGTTATGGTTGTTTATTTTGCCGAAACGCCAGTAAATACTTGAATTATTGCAAAACAAGACAGAGATTTCATTGCAGCGATTACAGGGCAGGGTATGTTATTTACATTCTCCTAGATTTTGTATAAGTGTGTTGGTGTTTGTATCTGATTTTTATATAACACATAAACATATTTATACACATAGCTAGGCCTGTATATAATCTTTATTGGTGCTGTCACACAAATTATTTATTGTTCAAAAAAGTTTGTTCACATAAATGTATTGGAAAAAATGTTTATTACATGCCACCTAACCCTAACCCTAACCCTAACCCTTTTCAGGCAGTTTCTTGAACGTTCTCCTATTTATAAGCAAAAACATTTGAGAGTCTATAAAAGCTGTTTGGCATTTCTTATTTAGGCTGATTTAAATGATTATAAACAACACAAGACAGAAACATTTTGATGTTCTGATAGCGATTCCTATGTAGAAGAATCCCTCCCTCAATCTGAATTTCGTGCCTCGTCAATGACATTGTGTAAAAACAACCTATTTATTATAGTTTGTTAACATATAATATAATATTTTATTATATGATTATATTTAATTTTAGATATTATTAAGAATTTTTACTTTATTATATCTTTATTTATATATATTTTTAGTGTATTATCTAGTAGTGCATATGCTATAACTTAGTTTCCATTTGTGCTACATCTAGGTTAAGTAGCATGTAGCTTTTAGATTTTGCAAATGCAAATCACTCATCGCAAGAACCCTGACAAAATGCCAATTGTGTCTAAATTTAACTCCATCCCACGCTGTTAGCAGACTTTACACGTCTCCTGTTTTAACAGCTACTACCTTAAGGAGTTATGTATTCTCAACCTGCAAACTGAAATAACAATTTCCTTTTATATCTGCCAGGCTTGATGTTCCATGTCCTCCTTTCCTCCTCATTTACTGTAACCCATCTTGTCATTTATTTTCCTAACAAATTGCTGTGCGTCCCCCAGAGGCGTTGTCGGTAAATATTTGGAGGCATTGCTGGAATGGCTGGCATAGAGAAGCTTTATATGTTGCCATGTGTTAAAATATTCGGTTTCTTTGTATAGGTGGAAAAAAACAAGCACTCTGAACTCCCTTTTTGAACCCTCCATACTAAAGATGCTCATAATAAATGATGTATATTAGCTGTTTGGACGCTAATAGCAGAATACAAAAATGTGTATATTAATATTATTGATTATTATAATAATAATTTTTTTTTCAATATTTTATATTTTACGTTTCATACCAAAATATATAACATTTCTATAATATATAATAGATAATATAATATTTATATATATTATTTTGTAATATCTTTTTGCCAAATATATTTATTAAAATCTTGTGCAGATACAATATCATATACAAACAAAAATAAGTAATACACTGTTCTGCTTTTTCACAACTAAGAACCAATGACTATGAAAACAATAAAGATATTAAATAACACAGTAAATGTAAAAATACTAATATTATTAATAAATAAATAACAAAAAAACTAACAATAAAAATAATAAAATAATGAGAAAGCTTTGTTCCTCTTCTGCTTCAAGATCAATAGTGTCAATATTATTCAACAAAGGTTTCCATGTTTTGTAAAAAGATTTTACAGACCCTCTTAATGAAAACCTAATTTTGTAATAAGTATTTTTATAAGCAATATGCAGTATCTTTTTATGTAACCCTATTATAGGTTATCAGTTACTAAATATAAAATATATACCACTAACTTTATGAGGTCCTGGATCATTTGACCTTTCCTTTCCTTTCCTTTCCTTTCCTTTCCTTTCCTTTCCTTTCCTTTCCTCTCCTCTCCTCTCCTCTCCTCTCCTCTCCTCTCCTCTCCTCGCTTCTTTCTTTCTTTCTTTCTTTCTTTCTTTCTTTCTTTCTTTCTTTCTTTCTTTCTTTCTTTCTTTCTTTCTTTCTTTCTTTCTTTCTTTCTTTCTTTCTTTCTTTCTTTCTTTCTTTCTTTCTTTCTTTCTTTCTTTTTATTTATCCTTTTCTTTTTTCCTTTCCTTTTCTTGCTTTCCTTTCCTTTCCCTTTTTCCTTTCCTTTAAAAAAACACACACATTCCCTAAACAGGCTATCTGCAGGGTTTTAAAAAGTCTTAAAATGCCTTAAATTTCAAAAACATAATTTAAGGCCTTAAAAAGTCTTAAATTCACTGAAATATGTCTTAAATAATTTGAAACAGGTCTTAATTTTTCTCTGTCCTAGCCAGAAAACCTAAAACAATTACACAGTTCCTCGTGATAATAACAGAGCACACCATCCCTTTACGTTATCTACTGTACCATTCATACAAAAATTATTTACAGAAGGGTGAGTAGACATAATATTTATAAAAAAACATAAAACTTAAGGTTTTATAACAGAAATGCATTAGGTTGACTAGAAGTTATACTCAATTAATTTGGACCAAAAGCCAAAAAAATATATTTTTGATCATTTATGTAATGGCCTCCACAATAAATATACTTTTAACAATGTTAAACTTGTCATTTAAAAAAAAAAAAAAAAAAAAAAAAAAAAAAATTATATATATATATATATATATATATATATATATATATATATATATATATATATATATATATATATATATATATATATATATATATATATATATATATATGTCGAAAATAGTGTATACAACAAGAGTTTTCTTGTTTGGACAAATTAAATTATTTCGCTAAGAAATTACTACATTAGATTTTTTTTGTGGCAAGCAAAACAAAATAAAAATCCATTAGCCCAACTGGGCCATTAGAAATAATCATTAGTGTTTAGCCCTGTATACGTCTAAAATGTAATTCATAATGGTCATAAAAGGGTTTTAAAAAGTCTTAAATTTTGACTTGATGAAACCCGCAGAAACCCTGCTAAAAATGATAAATAATTAAATATCCTTTCAGACACCTTTAGCAGATTGTAACAGTTTATTATTATATATATATATTATGTTTGGCGAAAATAACAAAAGAAAATAATATTGTAAATAAATGGTGCACTGATACTTTTAACGTTTCACAGGGCATTATTTTCAGACCATAATAGTTTTATAATATAAGATGCAAATAACCAATAAATGTATAATTAAATATCAAATACTATTCATTTTCTATGATAGACCTACTATGATATTGTTGTTGCTTTGTTGACTGATATAAAATGTATTTATTACATTATTTAGATATTTTTATGTCATTTGTAATAAAGACAATTTGTGCCACAAATATTTTAACTTGCCTTTTTTTGTAATATAATATAATATAATATAATATAATATAATATAATAAAATATAATATAATATAATATAATATAATATAATATAATATAATAAAATATAATAAAATATAATATAATATAATATAATATAATATAATATAATATAATGTAATATAATGTAATATAATATAATATAATATAATATAATATAATATAATACAATATAATATAATATAATATAATATAATATAATATAATATAATATAATACAATATAATATAATATAATATAATATAATATAATATAATATAATATAATATAATACAATATAATATAATATAATATAATATAATATAATATAATATAATATAATATAATATTCATACATAATATACAAAAAAAAATACATAATAAAAAAATTAAAAAGATTTGATGATATCAGCCAGAACGTCTTATTGTAAACATATCTTGTGACTCTGCCCGAGTATGTTCAGGAGGGAAAAAATACCTCAAGTAGTCAAATCTCATTTCCAAACAGAGTCCATCATGTCCGCCCGGTGCCCGTCTCGCGGTGCTAGTGATCATTGCACCCTGTTATCTGTGTTCCACTTTATTTGGAGCTGGAAGGAAAACAAACAAGGCACATTGTTATTTTACATCTGTTTCAGCCGGCGCTCTCTCTCCGTGCCCTAAATATCCCCATTTCTCTTAGCACAGCCTAAGTGCCGCGCTGTGACTATAGCTGTATATAAGAAAATGAAAAGCGATGCATTTGTAGTTTGCACTGGTCGGACGGAGGGAAGGAAGGGTTTGAAATGCTCCAGCGGGGGGGTTTGTTCTCCTGCTGCTCTGTGTGCTTTTCAGATGATGAGAAACTGAAAGCGCTGAACGGAGAGCGATTGCAGGAAGGAGAGTTTAAGAGGTGCTGAAATGAAGACGCTAGACTGTGAAAGAGTTTTTAATGCAGATGTTTTTCAAAAAGCAGTATTGGAATTTTCTGTAGTCCTCTGAAAATATGAAATGTCCCATATATAGGGTATATTTTGATTATTAGTTTTTGTTTACGCAGTTCGATCGCATAACATTAGTGTTTTTATGAATGGTACTGTTATTATTCCTATGTAAATTATTAAAAGAAACAACATACAAATAATAAATATTTGTCATAGAACTGTAAATATTTTTAAATGTCTTTTAATGTAGTTTGTTATGCATATTTTTTAAACGTGATATTGGAATTTGCTGTCGTCTTCTGAAAATGTGAAATTTCCCGTGTAAAGGATTAGTACAGCTTTTGAGAACACTACTGTTATCATTTCTATGTAAACTATTAAAAAGTAACTATATACAAATTATACAAATTTGTCATAGAACTGTAAACATTTGTAAAATATTTTTAATTCAGTTTTCTTATTCAGATTTTCTCAAAGTGCGATATTGGAATTTGCTGTTGTCTTCTGAAAATGTGAAATTTCCTGTGTACGGCATTAGATTAATATCTAGATTTTTCGTTTTTCTTTTAGCAGTTCGTTCGCATGTTTTTGTGTTTTTAAGAACGCTACTGTTATCGTTTCTATGTAAACTAATGAAAGAAACAATCAAACTATCAATATTTGTCATAAAACTGTAAACATTTGTAAAATGTTTTTAATTCAGTTTTTTGATTCAGATTTTTTCAAAGCGCGATATTGGAATTTGCTGTTGTTTTCTGAAAATGTGAAATTTCCTGTGTACGGCATTAAAACCAGGGTGTATTTTTATTTTTTTTATTTTTGCTGTTCGTTCGCATGACAGTAGCTTTTTTGAGAATGGTACTGTTGTCGTTTCTTTGTAAACTATTCAATTAAACTATATACAAATTCTGTTTATTTCTCATGGAACTGTAAATTTTTTTTAATGCTGATTTTTTTCATAATGGAATATTGATATTTGCTGCTGTCTTATGAAAAAGTCAAATTTCTTGTGTCCGGTATTTGAACAAGGGTATTTTTTATCTGTTCGTTCTCGCGTTTCAATGTAAACTATGTATCGAAACAATATACAATATACAATATAAATATTTATCATAGAACTATAACATGTTTTACAATGATTTTTAATGCTGTTTTTTTAATGCAGTTTTTTTCGTCTTCTGAAAATGTGAAATTTACTGTGTACGGAATTAGAACAAGGGAATATTTTAATTCTTCTATTTAATTTTAATTCTTAAATATTTTAATTTATATTTTAATTCTTATTATTTATTTATTATTTTTTTGCCGTTCGATCGCATGGCAATATTTTTTTTTTTTAAATGTACTGTTATCATTTCTATGTAAACTACATACAAAGTACAAATATTCCTCATAGAACTGTAAATATTTTAAACTATTTTTAATGTAGTTTTTTAAGCAGATTTTTTCAAATGAGATATTGGAATTTGTTGTCATCTTCTGAAAATTAGAACAAGGGTATATTTGAATTTTTAGTCATAATTTCTATGTAAACTATTTAAAAAAACAGTTTTGTGAAAACGGTGGCGTTATGCACACATGTATTGTGTGTCTTAATTGTAAGTGACATCGCCATCTACTGGCCTGGCATGCAAAACCTTTTTTTTTCTGGTCATTTAACTCTGTAAGATGAATTTAATAGTAGTGTAAAAAATGGAATAAGTTATACTCTAATGATTCTTTTTATATTTAGTATACAGTATATATTTTTAAGTAATCCATCTATTGGTTATCATACCCTAAAAATCCTTATATATATTTTTTCCTTTGAGATAGACACTTGTTTTACTCCGTAGATTGTTACAGAATATTATTATGGAACGAGTTTCTTGGGCAGATTTTGTAATGTAGTGCAAATTGGAATTTACCTATTTACTTCTGAAGATGTGAATTTGCTGTTTTTAGGATTAGAATAAGATTACATTTATAATACATTTTCAACAAAAAAAAAAATTTCATGCAGTTTTGTCATTTATTTGGATGACAATAGTGTCTTTGAAATCGATACTGGTGTCGTTTTTATGTAAATATAAAAAAAACATCTTTGCGTTTTGCTCATATATGTGTTCTTAATGGTATTTACTGGTCTGGCATGCAAAACACATTGCTTTTAATAAACATACTTTATGAATATTTATCATAGAACTTTGTATGGAAAATAATATTAACATTAGCATTAGGGCTAACATTTCAAGTAGTTATGAATGTAAATACTCGTTTTCTACATGTTTTTTTACACGTTTTCTGAAACTAATAACGTTAATAATGTTGTTGTGATTATTATTATTATTAAAACTATTATTACAACTATTATTATCAGGTCTTATTCTGTTTCAGTTAATCTGTTTGTTGTTCACTTTAGGAAAAAACGATATGGAAAATATTATGTGTGAATTCTTTATTAGTAATATTATAATACAAGATTTTTTTGTATTAAATATTGAATGATGAAAACATATACATAATATATTAATATAAATATAATGACCATATTTTTTTCATCGTAATATTTTGAATATTTTCCCCTTTGTATAATTTAACAATACTCACTTATTCAATTTCACTTCTGAGGGGAACACATTTGCTTTTTTAAACATGTATTTATCAGACAAACAGCTCTGATTGCTGTTTAATAAGAACGCAGCACGTTCAAGAAAGTATAATAGACTTTATAATAGACTTTCAGGCCCTAAAATAAAACAAAGGCTGTAATGGATGCTTTGATTTTATTCAGGGCCCTTTAAAAGCCAGTCCACATCATGAAGTATTTATCTTTATATATCAGCATTTACATTCCCATGAATAATGAATGAATTCTGAACGTAAATGTGCAAATGTGCATCTTAAGCATCACAGTAGACACTGCATCTAAACTTTACTCATTCGGCCTCTTTCAGTCTTCATGAATTACTGTCATTATTTCTATAATGACTGTATATGTATTTAAATAATTAATTATAATTGTTATTATTATTACAATTCGAATAAAAATTGCCAATATTTACCATGATTATCATCCATAAAATGAATAATAATAATATTAATAATAATAATAATCGTCATCATTATCATCATCATCATCAATAATAATAATAATAATAATAATAATAATAATAATAATCGTCGTCATCATCATCATCATCATCATCATCATCATCATCATCATCATCATCATCATCAATAATAATAATAATAATAATAATAATAATAATAATAATAATAATAATAATAATAATAATAATAATCGTCATCATCATCATCATCAATAATAATAATAATAATAATAATAATAATAATAATAATAAAAATGATAATCGTCATAATCATCATCATCATCATCTCCATCAATAATAATAATAATAATAATGATGATAATCGTCATAATCATCATCATCATCTTCATCAATAATAATAATAATAATAATAATAATAATAATAATAATGATAATCGTCATAATCATCATCATCATCATCATCTTCATCAATAATAATAATAATAATAATAATAATAATAATAATAATAATGATAATCGTCATAATCATCATCATCATCATCATCAATAATAATAATAATAATAATAATAATAATAATAATAATAATAATCGTCATCATCATCATCATCATCATCATCAATAATAATAATAATAATAATAATAATAATAATAATAATAATAATAATAATAATAATAATAATAATCGTCATCATCATCATCATCAATAATAATAATAATAATAATAATAATAATAATGATAATCGTCATCATCATCATCTTCATCAATAATAATAATAATAATAATAATAATAATAATAATAATGATAATCGTCATCATCATCATCTTCATCAATAATAATAATAATAATAATAATAATAATAATAATAATAATAATCGTCGTCATCATCATCATCATCAATAATAATAATAATAATAATAATAATAATAATAATAATAATAATTATTATTATTATTATTATTATTATTATTATTATTATTATTTTTATCATCATCATCATCATCATCATCATCATCATCATAATCATTGTCCATAACTATGATGATAATAATAATAATAATCATCATCATCATCATCAATAATAATAATAATAATAATAATAATAATAATAATAATAATAATAATAATAATCGTCATCATCATCATCATCATCAATAATAATAATAATAATAATAATAATGATGATGATGATGATGATGATGATGATGATGATGATAATAATAATAAATATTATTCTTATTATTATTATCATCATCATCATCATTATTATTATTATTATTATTATTATTCTTATTATTTTTATCATCATCATCATCATCATCATAATCATTGTCCATAACTATGATGATGAGAATAATAATAATAACAATAGTTGTTGTTGTTGTTGTTGTTGTTGTTGTTGTTGTTGTTGTTGTTATTATTATTATTATTATTACATGTTCACAATAATTCCAGGCAAATATAACAGACTTTATACTATACTTGCAGTGTAAAAAAACACACACACCCACAAAAAAATATTTCCAATCAGCGAGCTGAACAGCGGCCAATATTATCGCCACCTGATCCATCGAATGTCAGCCTGATAACCGAACCGAGCAAGAAAATTTCTGATTCCAGCGTAAAAGAGAGAGAGCGTCAGGCGTGAAATGCTGAATAAAAAATAAATAAAGTCTGGCACTCTTATCAGCACAGCATGCCCCACCCCCCGTGCGGCTGTGACAGATTTGATTGGTCGGTACAGAGGGTGAGTGACAGCTGATAACAGTGGCCTGATGCTGAATGAGGATAAGAGAAGCACGATTACAGCCAGCAGGTATAACACACACACACACACACACACACACACACACATGGAGGCTGTAAATGGGGAGAGTGTAATCTTGGCGTGTTCAGATCTGTGTCGACTCTTAACACAGTTGTAATCACCACACCTCCACCCGAGGCTGGGTGAAATGCCTCGATAACAGAGGCTAGACTGACAGGCCTGTATTACCTTTTTTCTTTCTGCTTTCTTTGTTAGTTTGGTTAAATAATGCTTAGCAAAACAACGTACTACATTATTATTATTATTATTATTATTATTATTATTATTATTATTATTATTATTATTATTATTATTATTATTATTATTATTATTATTGTCATGATTATTGTTATTATTCTTGTTATTATTATTATTTTGTGGTTTTAATTATGTTTTATTATTACTCATAATTTAGAATTTTATTTAATTTAATATATAAATGATATTACTGGTATTATCAAGTCAAACAGTTGCTTCGGAAACATTAAAAATAATATTATGTCTCTAGAGGATGCTTGTCAGTAATTTTTCAAAGAGTCATTTATGAAATATTTTTTATTTTATACTTTGTTTATTATAAAATATTGTGAAAAATTGTATAAAGTACTTATTATTATTATTATTATTATTATTATTATTATTATTATTATTATTATTATTATTATTATTGTTGTTGTTGTTTTAATTTTATGTTTTTATTATTATTCATGATTTAGAGTTTTTATTTAATATAAAAAAATTATCACTGTTATTAAAACAGCTGTTTCTAAAACATTAAAAAATATGTCATTAGAGGATGTTTGTTAGTCATTTTTCATATAATCATTTATGAAATATTTTATCATTTCTTTAATATTTTATTTTATAATAAAACATTTTATAAAGTACATTATTATTTTTTTGTATTATTTTTATTATAATTATTATTGCATTGTTGTTATTATTATTATTATTATTATTATTATTATTTATAATATCATTTTGTTGTTGTTTTAATTTTATATTTTTATTATTATTCATGATTTAGAGTTTTTATTTAATATAAAAAAATTATTACTGTTATTAAAACAGCTGTTTCTAAAACATTAATAAATATGTCATCAGAGGATGTTTGTTAGTCATTTTTCATATAATCATTTATGAAATGATTTATGATTTCTTTAATATTTTTATTTTATAATAAAACATTTTATAAAGTACATTATTATTATTTTTTATATAATTTTTATTATAATTATTGTATTATTATTATTATTATTATTATTATTATTATTATTATTATTTATATTATTATTATGTTGTTGTTTTAATTATGTATTTTTATTCGTTTATTATTATAATTTTTTTATTTATTTATTTGATCAATTTTTGTATTTATTATTATTCATTATTGAGAGATTTGTTTAAAAGATATCACTGTTATTAAGTCAAACAGTTATCAAGTCAAAATCTCTAGAGGATGCTTGTTGGTCGTTTTTCAAAGAATCATTTATGAAATATTTTAGAATTTATATTCTTGTTATATAAGCTTTTGTGAAAACATTTTATAAAGTACATCATCATCATCATCATCATCATCATCATTATTATTATCATCATCATCCTATCATAATCATAATAGTAGTGTCTTTTAGGTTTAGATGTTATTATTCTCTTTAAGGAATATCTGTAAATCAAAAAAAAAATTCAGAACTATAAAGTATATAAATACATACATAAAGTCTTCATATAACTTCAAATGACAGTCCAGTCATCGTACCTTGAGCACTATAAAATTGTCCTCGCAAATAAAAGCTTGAGAAATACTGTTTGATTCAGTGCAAAATAACTTCAGCATGTCAGCACAGAGACATTACTGCTGTCAATCTCTGTGCTTTACGAAAAGGAAATGGAGAGTAATTCCTACACAAACCATCTTTTTTTCCCTCCTCTTTTCTGTAATGCCGGGCTTGCCAACCTGCTGTTAAGGCCTGTGGGTCAAACCCCATGGAGAGGGCCATTGTATGGGGCCATTGAGAGAGGCAGGGGAGGAGAGCCAATGACTAGCGGCCCATTGTGCTCGCCGAGAAAAACTGACGACTATATAATTATTCCCCACCAACATTCGTCTTGTGCTTCCATTCATTTCTTCTCTTTGTCTTTGTCGCCCGCACTCTTTTCCGGCAGAGTGTGTGCTAATTAAGCATTGCTATTAGACAGCATGTAATTGGCTTGAGAAATAATGACAAGCAAGTTTATTTACAAGGCAATTAGAATAAAGGGAGCCTTTGAACTGATAATAATCATTTATGACCAGCAGTGAGAGATGGAGAGAGAGAAGAGCGAGAGAGAGAGAGAGAGAGAGATGTGTGATGGGGAAGGTGGGACGGCCAGACCTTACAAGGCATGCTAACTTCAGCAGTGTGTGTGTGTGTGTGTGTGTGTGTAACATTATATTACACTTAATTCGTTTTTACTGTGTAAGGGAACTTGTGTTTTCTTATATGTTTCTGTATTTGTAGTTTGTAGTTATTTTTAGTTTTTATTCAGATGGATGGATGGATGGATGGATGGATGGACGGACAAGACAGATGGATGAGTAAATGGGTAAATAGATAGTTAGATAAAAGAATTATTAAAAGGAGGGATTGATGAGTAAAAGAATGGATGGGTGGATGGATGGATGAGTAAATGGGTAAATAGATAGTTAGATAAAAGAATTAATAAAAGGAGGGATTGATGAGTAAAAGAATGGATGGGTGGATGTATGGATGGGTAGGTGGATTGGTGGACAGACAAGACAGATGAATGAGTGGATGGATAAAAGACTGAATGGATAAATTGATAGGTGGATATAAGGTTGGATGGATGGATGGATGGATGGATGGACGAATTGATGGATGAATAGATGGATGGTAGACAGATGGACAGACAAAACAGATGGATGAGTGGGTGGATGAAAGAGTGAGTGCATGAAAGGAGGGATTGATGGGTAGATGGATGGATGGATGGATGAATGGATGGATAAAAGGAGGGAGTGGGTAGATGGATGGACGAATGGATGGATAAATAGTTGGATGGGTAGACAGATAAACAGACAAGACAGATGGATGAATGAATGGATAAAGGACTGAGCGGATAAAAGGATAGATAAAAGGAGGGATTGATGGGTGAATGGATGGGTGGATGGATGAATGGATGGATAAATGGATGGATGGGTAGACAGATGGACAGACAAAACAGATGGATGAGTGGGTGGATGAAAGTGAGTGCATAAAAGGAGGGATTGATGGTTAGATGGATGGATGGATGAATGGATGAATGGGTGGATAGATGGACAGACAAGACAGATGGATAAGTGGGTGGATTAAAGTATGGATAAAAGGAGGGACTGATGGGTAAACGGATGGATGGATGGTTGGATGGATGGATAGATGGATGGACAAGACAGATGGATTTGTGAGTGGATGAAAGTATGGATAAAAGGAGGAATTGATAGGTATACAAATGGATGGATGGATGGATGGGTGGACAGACAGACAGACAAGACAGATGGATGAGTGAGTAGATGAAAGGATGGATAAAATGAGGGGTTGATGGGTAAACGAATGGATGGATGGATGGATGGATGGATGGATGAGTGGAGAGACAAATAAGTTCAATGGATGAGTGGATGGATGAAGGACAGGTCTGGTATGGACAGACAGCAAAAAAGAGATAAACATATACAGACAGAAAAAATGAAGAGATAAATGTAAAAACAGATGGAAATGATTCAAATGCAGCAGAAATGAGTTGCTGAATGCTCTCAGTGTCTAATAGAACGATCAGACTAGACATGTCTTTGTTTTATTTTCTACACAAACCTCACACACTCTTCTGTTTTCCCACATACCGCATTTTACTGTTGTCACATGTGTTTGCAGTCGCAGGAAACAGCATTTCCCCAATAGCTGTCTTTGTTTAATAGAAAGATTGAGCTGCATCGGAGTAGACAAGAAGGCTTTGTCAACTTTTCCTCTCTGCTCCCGTTCCCTTGTTACATTAGCGCGTTCGGTGTCAAGTTTGTCAGCTGAGACACAACGAGCCGCTGCATGTGGCTGATAACGGAGTAACCAGAGAAGACCGGCAGTTTAATCATGCCTCCGTCCTCCAGCCTGCCCAGACTTCAGGATTGGGATGGAATAGCTTGGAATCTGGAGGAATGCTGGCGCTTTTGGCCGCCTCTGCCCTTTCGCTTCTGAAGGCGACAGATGGAGCAGGCGTATTAAGGCGCCCCAGGGTGACCCCGGGTGCCCATCGGTAGGCCAGGTTCAGCGGGAGCAGGTGGGCATCTGCTCTGTGTCCGTAATCAGGCCCAGCCGCATGACTCTTGGCCTGCCTGGGCATTTGGACTCAGTTGAGATCTGGAGGCTTTGATGGCTTTGACCCCCACACCCAGATTGGGCAAGTAAGGTGTTTCCCCTAACCTGATTCAGGTTCGGATGAAAGCTGGAAGGTAGGTCGCTCTCTCCCTCTGTCCAGAAAGGAACATGTGCCATGCAGAGACAATTTGGTTGAATAGTCTATAATGCCAACGCTTTGAATCGAGTTACGTGGGTGTGTTGAGAATCCATAAGTGTGTTTTTGTGCGAGTATATGTGTGCATGGACACCACAAATCACATTTTCCTCCAAATACATCGGTGCATGGTTTAACCTAAATTAAATCAGCCTCCCGAAGACACATCCCAACTTTAACAAGACCTTTATTTGCTTTTTTGTTTTTTTTTTTCAGCCGTAGAGTTAAAGCACCCCGGACAGCAGCTGGTGTGTTAAGGTACTGATAGCGATTCATAGGCTCTGGCTTTAAATATTGAGCAGGCTTGGTGCTGAAAAGCAAGCCTCGGTAAATATGATTGGCAGAGGTGTTTCAAAAGCCGGGCTAATTCCATTAAGCTATTGATCTCCCATCGCTCCTTGCTGCCACCCTTCTCTCTGCCTGCCTGCCTGCTCGACCAGTGTTTACTCCAGCAAGAGCTGCAGACTGAGCTCCACCCCCGGAGCCTGCTGGTTCTTTCTTGATGGATATTAAGTTTTCAGAAATCTCCGAGTGTGATGCCGAAGCTGAGTCTGTAAACAAAGCAGCTGCAAGATTTAGACGACTTAATGAGATATAAAGATAGATGTGTAAACAGAAATATATGGACACACAGGGCAGATGGAAGAACAGATCAAAAAGTCTAATGGATAAATGAATAGATTTGCAGAGTGGATGGGGACATCTATAAACACATTGATGGATGGATGTATGGATGGATAGATAGAACAGAAAAAGTCTGATGGCTAAACAAATAGATAGTTTGGCTTATGGATGGATGGATGGACACACACATGTGTATATAGATAGATGGAAGAACAAAAAAGTCTGATAGCTAAATGACTAGATAGTGTGACTTATGGATGGATGGACACACAAAAATGTAGATGGTTGGATGGATGAATAGATGGATTGACAGATAGATAGATAGATAGATGGATGGATGGATGGATGGATGGATGGATGGATGGATGGATGTATGTATGTATGTATGTATGTATGTATGGATGGATGGATGGATGTATGTATGTATGTATGTATGTATGTATGTATGTATGTATGTATGTATGTATGTATGTATGTATGTATGTATGTATGTATGTATGTATGTATGTATGTATGTATGTATGTATGTACGTATGTACGTATGTACGTATGTACGTATGTACGTATGTACGTATGTACGTACGTACGTACGGACGGACGGACGGACGGACGGACGGACGGACACAAATGTGTAGATGGATAGATAGACAAAAAAAGTCTGATGGCTAAATGGATTGTTTGGATTATGGATGGTTGTATAGATGGATGGATGGATGGATGGATGGATACAAATGGCTTATGGATGGATGGATGGATAGAAGGACACAAATATGTAGAGGGATGTATGGATGGATGGAAGGACCCACAAATATGTAGATGGTTGGATGGATGGATGGATGGATGGATGGACACACAAATGAATGGATGGATGGATAGAAAAAAAATAAAAAGTCTGATAAAGTCTAAATAAATTAATAGATAGTTTGGTGGATGGATGGATGGATGGAGGAATGGACACAAATGTGTAGATAGATAGATAGACAAAAAAAGTCTGATGGCTAAATTAATTGTTTGGATTATGGATGGTTGTATAGATGGATGGATGGATGGATGGATGGACACAAATGGCTTATGGATGGATGGATGGATAGAAGGACACAAATATGTAGATGGATGTATGGATGGATGGAAGGACCCACAAATATGTAGATGGTTGGATGGATGGATGGATGGATGGATGGACACACAAATGAATGGATGGATGGATAGAAAAAAAATAAAAAGTCTGATAAAGTCTAAACAAATTAATAGATAGTTTGGTGGATGGATGGATGGATGGATGGACACAAATGTGTAGATAGATAGATAGACAAAAAAAGTCTGATGGCTAAATTAATTGTTTGGATTATGGATGGTTGTATAGATGGATGGATGGATGGACACAAATGGTTTGATGGATGGATAGAAGGACACAAATATGTAGATGGATGTATGGATTGATGGAAGGACCCACAAATATGTAGATGGAGGGATGGACACACAAATGTATGAATGGGATGGATAGAAAAAAAATAAAAAGTCTGATAAAGTCTAAATAAATTAGTAGATAGTTTGGTGGATGGATGGTTGGATGGATGGAGGAATGGATGGACACACAAATTGATAAACAGATAAATAGATAGATGGATGGACACAAATATGTAGATAGATGGAAAAACAGATAAAATGGTCCGATGGCTAAATGAATAGATAGTGTGCCAGATGGATGAATGGATAGATCAACACACAAATGGATAGATAGATAGATAGATAGATAGATAGATAGATAGATAGATAGATAGATAGATAGATAGATAGATAGATAGATAGATAGATAGATAGATAGATAGATAGATAGATAGATAGATAGATAGATAGATAGATAGATAGGCAGATAGATAGATAGATAGATAGATAGATAGATAGATAGATAGATAGATAGATAGATAGATAGATAGATAGATAGATAGGCAGATAGATCGACAGATAGATAGATAGATACATAGATAGATAGATAGATAGATAGATAGATAGATAGATAGATAGATAGATAGATAGATAGATAGATAGATAGATAGATAGATAGATAGATAGAAAGGAAGAAAATGCATGTCTAGAGAGATGGATGAACTGATAGACAGAGACAGATGGATAGATTGACGGACAGATAGAATGATTACAGGTTGTGTTGGTAGTCAATCTCCAGATCAAACATGTAGGTTAATACTAATGTCACGCGCGGCTGCACTCATACATCACATGCACGAGTACACACGCTTTTTCCCAGCCATCATCATTTGCGGCACTCTGGCATTTTATCCTGATTGCACTTACATCAGTAATAGTGTGTACATGACCCTCTGTTCTCACGGGGGAGACTTCATTACATAAAAAAGAAATTAATAATAAGGGGAAAAAGAATGAAAAAGCTTGTCTTGCACTCTCTGCTTTAACTTTCAGTCTGATGTGCAAGAGATCTAGGCGACTGGCCACGTGTAACGAAGAGGCATTGAGATTCATACGCCGTTCTCTAAGTAAACACTGCCGGAGAAATTGAAAAGATAGGCGGATAGTGACTTTTATTGATGATTATGATCTTAGATAGGCCTGTGTTTGACTTTATTACCGTTCAGATTTTCAGTGAGAGTTCATTTTAGCACTTCGTTGTTCCTTACACAAGCACGTTTGACGTATTATTGTTGAAATGTGTGCTTTTTGCACCACAAGAATCTAGTTTCATCTTCCGTTTGTTGGAAAAACACATACAAAGTAGAAGCTACATCCATCTCTAGATAGATACTGTAGATAGATAGACAGACAGATAGACAGACTGTAAGATAAACAGCCAGGCAATGGAGATAGACTGTCGGATGGATAGATAGACAGATGGACCTATAAACAAATAGGCTGAAAGACATATATAGATACAGGCAATGGATATAAATGGATGGACGGATGGAAGTATCGACAGATGAATAGATGGATAAATGAATAGGTATTTCAGCTGGTGGATGGATGGACACACAAATAGATGGATGGATGGATGGATAGATGGATGGATGGAAGTATCGACAGATGAATAGATGGATAAATGAATAAATATTTCAGCGGGTGGATGGATGGACAAAAATAGATGGATGTATGGATGGATGGACAGATGGATGGATGCATGCATGGATGGATATATGGACGGCGGATTTAAGTATCGACAGATGAATAGATGGATAAATTAATAGATATTTCAATGGGTGGATGGATTAACACAAATAGATGGATGGATAGACGGATGGATGGAAGTATCGACAGATGAATAGATGGATAAATGAATAGATATTTCAGCGGGTGGATGGATGGACACACAAATGGATGTATGGATGGATTTATGGATGGATGGATGGATGGATGCATGCATGGATGGATGAATGGACAGACAGATGTAAGTATCTACAGATGAATAGATGAACAAATCAATAGATATTTCAGTGGGTGGATGGATGGATGTACAAATTGATGGATGAATGGATATATTGATGGATGGATGAATGGATGGACAGATGTAAGTATCGACAGACGAATAGATGGATAAATTAATAGATATTTCAATGGGTGGATGGATTAAGACAAATAGATGGATGGATAGACGGATGGATGGAAGTATCGACAGATGAATAGATGGATAAATGAATAGATATTTCAGCGGGTGGATGGATGGACACACAAATGGATGTATGGATGGATTTATGGATGGATGCATGCATGGATGGATGAATGGACAGACAGATGTAAGTATCTACAGATGAATAGATGAATAAATCAATAGATATTTCAGAGGGTGGATGGATGGATATATTGATGGATGGATGAATGGATGGACAGATGGAGGTATCGACAGATGAATAGATGGATAAATCAATAGATAATTCAGTGGGTGGATGGATGTACAAATTGATGGATGAATGGATATACTGATGGATGGATGAATGGATGGACATATAGAAGTATTGACAGATGAATAGATGGATAAAACAATAGATATTTCAGCGGGTGGATGGATGGAGACACAAATAGATGGATGGATGGATGGATGGATGGATGGACGCATGCATGGATGGATGAATGGACAGACAGATGTAAGTATCGACAGATGAATAGATGGATAAATCAATAGATATTTCAGTGGGTGGATGGATGGAGACACAAATTGATGGATGATGGATGGACGGAAAGGCGGACGGATGTAAGTATCAACATGAATAGATGGATAAATTAATAAATATTTCAGCGAGTGGATGGATGGACACAGATAGATAGATAGATAGATAGATCCTCCTGTGCTTGGACAAAGAGATGAAGAGCCTGAGATCCATCTCCTCCTCCTCCACAGCAGTGAGTTTTCTTCTGGTTCTTCCACCAAGGTAAGGCTGTGAGCAGAGGGTCTCCACTCCACTCGTCAGCAGTTTAGTGTCTGATTGATGGCACAGAAGTGAGGATGATTGTGGAACGTGCCAGATCCCAATGACAAGCAATTACTCACTTCATGTAATGAAAACCTTAACACCAATCATTGGGGCCTTTACACCGTGCTAATGCTTTATGCAATATTATACATTCTCTCCCATCAAGCGCCGCATCCCGCGGGTGTCGCTTTAGACGTTTGCTAAATAACATCATTTGTAATAGGCGGCGGCAGAGATGGCGAGAGCGCGAAGCGAGGATGCTGAACGGGTTTTTAGGCCAGCAACACACTAGAGGAAGCTCAGAGGGTTTTGCAGAGACTGGGGTTTAATGTGCGCTTTTGAGAGCGGAGGAACAGCTGGGTCAGTCTCAAATCAGTCGGGAATACGACACACCGCCTTTCCAGAACACAACTATTGTCTGCTGGCTCTCTGACTGTCTGATAATTGTGATTTGGAAAAAGGAGTTAGTTACAGTCTAAAGAAAGTGACATTACGAGCTACCAAATAGAAACTAACAAGAATTTTATGGGTCGAGAGTTTAAAAAGTAAAATACCCTATTTAATTGTTATAATAGATTTATTTTCAAACTTAAAAATAAGTCCAGCATTCAAGGCACTAATAATAACAACAAAGCTACTACTACTGTAAATAATTATCTATACTATTTTTATTATTAATGTGGATATAATATTAACATCATTATTATTACTATCAATAATAATTGTTAATATTATACATTTTTACAGTATTTAGAAAATATTTGCACCGATATTACTTTATTGAATTACAAGGGTATTATTATTATTATTATTATTATTATTATTATTATTGTTTTATTTTAGAGTAATTTTTCTTTTAATGTTTAATTATGAATGTGAATGTAGTGTTATGTGTAATGTGAAGTAGGGCGCTGACAAAGGATTGTGGATCTAAACGCAGGTTTATTAAGACTCGTCAGGCAGGCAACAGTCAATACAGGAACAAACAGATGTAAACGGGCTATGCAGAGTTGTGGTCATATAACAGGTGGATGGTCAAAAGGTAGGCAGCATACAACGCAAACAAACAAGACGAGAGTAAAAACCGGCAAGGAAAACGCGTTGTAATATTCAGTTCAGTATAACAAGACTCAGCACAGAATGGTGTGTGTGCGTGCTCTTTACAGTCCATGTAATCAGTTATGAACAGCTTCAGCTGTGTGCGTGTCATCATCACCGGTACTCGGAACAGGTGTGTGTGAGCGGTGCATGACTGGAACTTGTAGTCCAAAATGCCGGATTGAACCAGCTTGAACCAGATGTGTGCTTTTACAACAGATTTTGTGGTCAACAAACACACTGGAATCTCAATGAATACTTGCTTCACAGACATCAAACTAATATTCTCACAAAGCTTGAAAGCTCTACTTTTAAATGAACCTACTACACTTGACAACAAAAGTTTTTTCATTTTGTAATTTGTATGCAGTGAACGTGAAGTACAGTCCGTCCTGTCAAACGCACATCACATGACATCAACTACCCAAACGCCCACAAACTTGTAAATAAAGAATGGCTACCATTTCTGAAGGAGATTCGCCATTAAGACCAAGTTATGAATTACTTCAGAAGACCAGCGCAATCTGACGAAACATCATTCAGAGAATGTTCATGTGAATGGCCATAAATGAGGTTGGTGTCGTGATCTCGCTTCTTTTGAGTGCGCTTGCGCATTAGCCCGGGCAAACTGAAGCAATGCCGATTTTGTTTGATTCGGACGTTTAGAAATGAAACTTATGGGAGAGTTGTTTAGTTTTATTGGTGATTCCAAATATGTAATGTAATCGTAAGTTTGGCAAGCAGTTTTGGAGATTTTGATGTTTCCCCATTCAGACAGAATGCCCAAGTATACTGTCCGAGAGGCGTTTCAAAGATGGTTGCTGAGTGATAGGACTTGCCTTAAAGGGACTTTGATGTTGTACTCTGGATACTGGAGCAAACTCTGAACATATTACAGGCACACTCTCAGTATCGCTAAACATCGTAGGAATTCTTTTCTTAAAGCTGAACAGCATATATAAATGTCAAAGCAATTATTTTACATCATGACTACAATCATTCTTATTGTCATACTTCAATTTAGGTCACTAATAACACAATAATAATAGCAAACAGTGTTTTGAATTGTATTTAATTATATTTAGTAAATATATGTGCATAGCAAACTTGTACCCATTGAGAGAATATGACAAACATCGCTAGCTTTTGATTGCATTTGATGCCAGTTGCTGGAAAAAGTTGTTTTTACTTTCGATACTTTTTAACCTTTAGCTAGTCACTCCTCGCTAACACCATCACTGACTTCTCTGATGTAACCTTTAAATATGTAGCCTTATTTGGTCTCCGGTGATGCATCTTAAAGATTATATCCACACCACCTTTACATCAAAGTCATTAACGGCTTGCTTATTATCAAAATATTTGCCGGAGCTAATAAGCAGCAGAATCAGAACCCGTGTCAAACGCACCCCTCTCGGTTGGCATTAATTAGCGTTGGTATTCATGCCCTCCTCATGACGTCTCTCCGTCTGCCCGCTCCGGCTCTCAGCTCCACAGGGCCAGATTTCAAGCTCGGGGTCCTCGCCGCTTGCGCAATACACTGCAATTACTGCACGCTCCTCGCATTTACGCAAATCACTGTAATTATTTTCCGTTTGGATGTGCTTATTTCCAACAGGTGCTATTTGAATACAAAGCTCCTCGTGACCCAGAAGATACAGCTAGGATGGGGAGTTATTTGGAAAATTTTGTGAATTTTACATTTAGTTTTCAAATGCCAGGAATCCAGATTGGGTTTAGGCAGATTGGTGATAGGGTTAGCTGTCACACTTTTATTCAAAGCAGGGTATTGTTTTTAAAGACTTGCCTACAAAAGCTATTGAACACTTTAGTTGTCACTAGACAGGAAAAAAAGAAGTCATCCTTTGTCTTAATATACCCCGTAGCAGTTTATGAATATCATTTAAGAAAGTTTGGAAATTTACAACTATTGTTACAAAAGAAACATTTGTTTTAGAATTTTCACTAAAAAACTTGAGATTTACTTTGGCTGGTTAAGTTATAACATATACTAAAAGCAGCATGTTAAAATATAAATAAAACATGCTGATTAATAAAGCAAAATGCTAATATATGAGTCATGTGAAACAATAGCCACAATCTAATAAACACACTAATCTAAATATAATGTAATATTTTTATTAATTAGATCTGTTTGTCAATTTAGAAAAGCTTAAAAACTAGCTGGCAACATGTTAGTTGCAAAATGCTGAAACATGTTAATGTGTTAAATATGCTAGTAATGTGATAAACATGTAAGTAATGTGCTAAACAATGCTTTTAAGAAGCTAAACGTGGTAGCACCATGTTAAAACATGCTAGCAAAGTTCAAAAATTTACAAACACAGCATGTTAAAATATGTTAGCAAAATGCTAATATGTAATAGTAATGTGGAACAATATTCACAATCTAATAAACAAACTAATCTAAATAAAATCCAATGTTTCTAATCTATATATCTGTCTGTCATTTTTGAAAAGGCTTAAAACCAGCTTGCAGCAAGCTAGTTGCAAAATGCTGAAACATGTTAACGTCTTAAATATGCTAGTAATGTGATAAAAATGTAAGTAATGTGCTAAACAATGCTTTTAAGAAGCTAAACGTGGTAGCACCATGTTAAAACATGCTAGCAAAGTTTAAAAAATTTACAAACACAGCATGTTAAAATATGTTAGCAAAATGCTAATATGTAATAGTAATGTGGAACAATATTCACAATCTAATAAACAAACTAATCTAAATACAATCCAATATTTCTAATCTATATATCTGTCTGTC
>NC_079456.1:20349882-20369882 GCF_903798145.1 Danio aesculapii | reverse complement strand
ATATATATATATATATATATATTAACACACACATTATATACTGACAGTAAATTCTAGGATTGAGTTGCTGTGAACAAATTTTATGAAAATAGTTCAAGTCAACTATACTAGTGATTGAAACAGACTCAAAAGAATAATTCATTCACATATTAATTTCATAAAACATTTACACAGCTTACTTACAGAGCTTACATATAAAAATGAAAGTTTGTATGAAGACTTTTTCCATTTCTTCTTAAATTGTTTTTGACTGATATTGCGACTGAATTACGACTCTCGCTGCAATGCATTATTCAATCCTTATTATTAGTGTTATTGCAAGCACTTGTTGCCTCCTGTCGCAATTAGGCTGACATTTTAAAAGGGGCGTTAATTTGTACAGCTAAAGTTTATACAAGATGCGCAGCTTTGATTAAGGCTGATTGCAATAACGCTAATTACAGGTGATCCTTGATTTTTACGCTTGCTCCGGTGGACAATGGGCCGTCTTTTTTAAACACGTCTTCAGAATGAAAGAGCCCATTGTCTTCCCTGCGAGCCTGAGACAAAAGTGAGGGATCGAGATGGAGAAAGAAGGAGAAAAGAGACTGTAAGAGGGGCTGATGCGATTACCAAGGCCACTGATTGAAGTGGAGACCCAAATTATCTTGCGAGTGATTGGGCTTTGTCTTGAACTCCGAGTGCTCCTGTCTATGATTAAAATGTCAGAGGTGTATGTGTGTGTGTGTGTGTGAATCTCTGTTTGTGCCTGTTGAGTGAATGCCTGTTTTTCTAGTGAAGGATAAATTTTAAATTACTGGGAAAGAAAAAGACAAAGAAAGAATATGACCTCAGGTGTTCTTGGGGTTGATGGTGAACATGCATAGAGGTGATAAATTTTCTTTTGGTCAACATTTTCTTTTTAGTGAATCGCTTTGAGATCTGGACTGTGTTTCGTTAGCATTGTAAGCCTAACGCAGTGCTCTACATGCATTTGCTAAATTTATATGGGCTGAGTTTAAATAAGCAAATTAAGTTGAATATTGCTACATTTTATTTATTTGTTTAAATTCAGCCCAAATAAATTGTTTGCAATCAGTTAAAAGACATTAAGAAATGCAATGAATCATTTTTTTAGAGTAACATGCAACCTGACCCTGCAACATGATGTAAAGTAGTGGTTTTCAACCTACGGGGCACCTATTAAGGGGGGTGCCAGAATTTGAGGCATGCACTTGAGTAAATTATGATGACGATTTTTATGCATTCACTAGATTAACGCTCATCTGATTAACGTTAATTCCACAGCTAACTATCAGGCACCTGTAGAGTTAATGTGTTCGAGTAAAACATATACAAATAAAATGGACCGGGTGCTTTTTAAAATTAATGATAGTAAATGAAAGTGAAACCTGTGAGCCGTCTGACAAAAAAGTACCCTTCTGAATCAAATCAGCAGAATGCCCTTCTGGATCTTTTACTTACTTTGAAGACATACTGACTACGTTTACATGGACATCAGTAATCTAGTTATTTGCCTTAATCAGGATAAAACAATAATATAATTAAGGTTAGGCTTAGGGGTTAGGGTTAGCACGCATTAACATTTCATTCATGCCTCCATGACAAACTGGAGTATTTGATGTGAGTATGGAGTAAGGACAGGTTGAAGGGTGTTGTTTTAATGGAATTTAATACCACACGCCGAATGGCAAGAAAAAACTTCTGCATTTTGCGATGTGTGTGTCTGCGCTCCTTTACTGACAGCCGTGTTTGTGGAATTTGTTGCAAAATGTGGCGAAAAGCCCTACATGACGGTAATAGTTTGATTGAACTGTTTACTTCAATAATGCCCCTAATATATGCGTATTCCACATGTCGTCATACAGGACATGGTGTGTCCTAAAAGGTTGAAACCCCCTACTGTAAACAGTATATATATATATATATATATATATATATATATATATATATATATATATATATATATATATAGTTTTTGTCCTGACCATCTGTGACAGCATTACGCAAAAGATTCTGTTTTAAAAACAGTTTCTATTTCTGTGACGTCACGGCTGAACAACAGCATAAACTACTATGACAATGTTCACCTCAGGTGCTGATTATGTGCTTTATTCATTGATAAATGTTCTAATGTGGATCTGAACACCATTTTACATGACAACTATTGGCATACTGAAAGCGCCAGCAGATAATTGACCTCAGATCTCGAAAAAACTAGCAAACATACAGTTTAAACATGAACGTTAGACATGTGACTCAGTGAAAACCAACATCATTAGTCACTCAGCTTGTTAATGAGGTTTAATATTCATCAATTAGATTATAAACCTTGAGAGTTCCTTTAACAAATGGGAGTGGGAAATTCCAACATTGGCTCATTCTGAAAACGTAGCCCTATATACATTTCTGGAGATCTCGAATTATGTAGCCAGAAGTACGTATGGCTGCATATCATCTTTAATTTGAATGCTATGGGGTGGTATGACGCCGTTACTTTCCTTGCTTCGTAGTTGACCGCTTGCCTCTGTGTGGATGGCTTTTCCGCTGTTACCAGTTTGTCTGGCAGCTTGATATATATGTCAGCGGATTTGAGACGCAACGACGAGGTTCGAGTCCAGAGAAGAAGGGATCCAAAAAGCAGTTAAGACAAAAATAAAAGCCCAAAAATAAAATGAACAAGTAAATAACAGGGTGAGAATGTTGTAAAATCTGAAAACATGGTAAAAATCAGGCTGCCGTAAGGGTTTTTTCTTTTTCTGGATTGCTTTTCAAAACACTGTCAGTTGGGTTTAGGGAAGGGGTGGGCGGGTCAATCTGTGCTTTTTAAAACACTATTAGTTGGGTTTAGGGAAGGAGGAGGGTGGGGGTATCGGTTGATTGGTCAGTCATTCGACAGCGCCCTCTGGTGGATTTATATGAGAACAGCAGGCGCGAATGGCACTCGCGAGAGAAACTTGACATCTGAAAAAGCGTACACAGCAGCCTCTGGTGGATTTGCAAAAACAAAAACTGCAAAAAAAAAAAAAAAATGTAGCTCCTGGAAAGTTATTTGCTCTCTCCAGAAATATATATAGGGGTATGTAATCAGAAGGAGCCTGGGTTGGAAGATTCTCTGTATATTTTGGTATAAGTTTAGAATAAAGAGTATAGGTATCACTTAAATGGTATTTTTTAATAATTACAATACTCTATAAAGTGTGAAAGCCAACTTATTTTCCAACTTATGTGCTAAGGATGACACAAGGGTGATTAACTGACATCCAAATACTCATTTTTTTTTTTGGTACAACTAATCCTTTCACATAAGCTTTTTCCAGCTTCTGCTCTTGCCGGCACGTGCTCTGCTCATCTCATATGGAAGTTTCTAGAGAAATCACTACACCAGTAGCGGCTTCATCATCCTCCCCCTCTTGCGTCAGCCATCCTCAAACATCTGACGCTCGGCGCTCATCCTCTGACGCCCGTTCATGCACAGCTCAAATCAGCTCATGTTCCAATGCCCCTGAGTCTTATTTTTCCCTCCCGAGCTTCACTTCCTCCACCCTTTAGAAAAAGAGAGAGGAAAAAAACTGAAATCGCTTGTTTGTTTATCATTCCGGCACACTCTCGCTCCAGGCCTGGCACGTTGCATCACGGTGGAGTTGAGTTGAAGCGCTGTTGGTTAAAGCCTTTATTTATTTATTTATTTTTTCAGTAAGCTCGTCCCTGTTGCCACTCCCAGTTGAAGCTCATTGGGAGCTGTCCGGTGCTGAAATGCAAACTCTGCTTTGTTCTTTATTCAAGGTGGTTCGTGTAATTTTGTCCTGCGTTGAAGCATGTTCTCGCATCCCAGCTTATTATGCAGAGACGACTATAAATAAGCTCTTTCTACGTTGATTCCCCCAAAGAGTTTGAAAGCTGTTGTTTGTTTTAACATCTCAAGTCCGACAGAGCAGCGTTGATTTAACTAACGGGGAGAGTTGGAGCAAGGTTATCTCTTTTGGCAACCAAATGACTGAAGATTATTGCGCATGTAATTACAATACAATATAAAGGCGCTGTCCAGTGCTGAAATGCATCTAACTTTCATCATTTTTAATTGTTTATATATTTTACACTTGTGTCAGTTAAATTTGTTTAGTTTAAGATGTGCTAAATTTGATTCCCCAATAAAGTTTGAGCTCTGTAATGCTTTTTTTTTCTCTCACAAAAGCACATAAATCTGATGTCAAACTAACCCATATGCCACCAGGGGGTTAATGTGTGTCTTATGAAGCGGATCAATGTGTTTTTGGAGGAAAATGTTTCAAATTCTTAAAATGATAACTTCCAATCACTGACATTAAGTGTTACTGAAGTATATGACAAATAACACATGACTTAAGACACATTTGTATCAGAAGCTCCTGGTATAGATGGAATTAGGGAATTTGTTTGTTTATGACAGAAGATGACAATGAACAAGAAAACTAGTAGACTTGGTGCTACTGGACGTTATACAGCATATTACTAGTATGTTGCGTACAAGTTACTACCTGTCATGTGTCATACATTGTAAACATCAGTTGGGCACTTCAGTGCATTCAGCATTTTTTTTGTACAAATTTTTAACATTTGGATTTACAAATTGTACACATTTTTCTCACAAAAACACTTCAATATGTTTCATAAGCTATTGTGTTAACCCCGGACGATGGATTTTTTGCACTTTTGGAAGCATTAAAATAAAATCCACTATCCAACACCAATATACAGCATGGAAAAGCTGGGATATTACTTATAACTATTACTTTTGGGTTTGGGTGAACTATTTCTTTAACAAATTAGGCGAGTTAGGGGCAAGTATATCTGCTTAGCCAATCAATGTCAGACGGAGGAATTGTTG
Source organism: Danio aesculapii (assembly GCF_903798145.1). NCBI lineage: Eukaryota > Metazoa > Chordata > Actinopteri > Cypriniformes > Danionidae > Danio > Danio aesculapii. The sequence continues at coordinate 20,365,015 of NC_079456.1, read as the reverse complement.
GTAAAATTCAGATTATGGTTTGTTATTATAATACATGAAAAAGGGAGCTGTCCGGTTCTTTATTCAAGGTGGTTTGTGGTAAAGTATGCTTTCATAACTGAGCTTAATATGGAGAGAAGACTATAAATAAACCATTTCTAGGGTGATTCCCCAAATAAGTTTGAACAAGACAAGGCAAGATTATTTATATATATAATTCAGAATGCTTTACATAAACAAGAATAAAAGAAACAATAAAATTAAAAAGATTAAAATAATTGAAATGATTAAAACTGATTAAAAGGTGTTAACACACATTATAAAAGAATAAAAAATTAAAAAAAGACATAATAATGCAATCTGTTGGACGTAGCAGTTGTTTGGTTCTTTCAAAGCTGCTGTTTGTTTTTAAATCCAATGAGCCTAACTGAGATATGATAATTTAAAAAATGGGGATAGTAAGGGGAAAGGCTACCTGTTCATTTAAATGGCAACCAGAGGGGAAAATGTTACTGTGTGCTTAACACATACCATTGTATATTGGGCGCTGTCCAGTGCTGAAATGAAGCTAACTTGCTTTATTTGAATATTATTTGTAGATATTACTCCTGTATCATTTGAAATTATACTGCATTTTATATTACTACAATTTAAGCCAAGGTACGGGTGATGTTTACTCTACCGCCCCCTAGACAACTATATGCAAACTTTTTTTCGGCAAACCCCGTGCATTTCAGTATATTGTTTGGGAGCTGTCCGGTGCTGAAATGGATCCAACTTGCTTTTTTGAGATGATTTTAACGTTTACATCTTGGTTTAATGACAGAAAATATAACCTGACGATTTTTACTTCATGAATAAGACATCCCTAGGAATAATAATAATAATAATAATAATAATAATAATAATAATAATAATTTTTTGTATATTTTCATTTTGTAATCAGTGTTAATTTTTGTGAAAAAATAAAGAGTAATTCAATTCAAATGTTTTAATCCATATGAAATTTTGTTTATTATAATAATAATAATAATAATAATAATAATAATAATAATTATTATTATTATTATTATTATTATTATTATTATTATTATTAATCAGAATGCATATTATGCTTTGTTGAAATAATACATTAAAAAGGGAGCTGTCAGTGCTGAAATGCAAACTCTGCTTTGTTCTTTACTCAAGGTGGTTTGTGTTAAAGTATATTTTTGTATCTGAGCTCAATATGCAGGGAATGCTATTAATGAATCCTTTCTTGGGTGATTCCCCAAAAGAGTTTGAACAATGTTTGGTTCTTTCAAAGCTGCTCTTTGTTTTAATATCCAATGAGCCTAACTGGGATATGATAATTTAAAAAATGGGGATAGTTAGGAGCGAGGCTATCTGTTCATTCAAATGGCAACCAGAAGGGAACATGCTGATGTGTGTGCTTAACACATACCATTTTATATTGGGCGCTATCAAGTACTGAAATGATTTTATATGACTATATTTTAAGCCCAGCTAAGGATGATGTTTACTCTACTGCCCCTAGACAACTACATGCAAACCTTTTCTAGGCAAACCCCATGCATTACAGCATAATATAGGGAGCTGTCCAGTGCTGAAATGGATCCTACTTTCATTTTTGACATGATTTTAAAGTTTACAGCTGGGTTTAATGAAATAAAATATAACCTGCAGATTTCCACTTCATGAATAAGACATCCCTATGAATAATAATAATAATAAATATAATAATAATAATAATAATAATAATAATAATAATAATAATAATTAATAATTATTAATAATATTTAATAATTAATTTACTCATTTGATTAAGAATTGATGTATTTTAAGAGTTTGTGTTGGTTATAAGTATAAAGAAGTAGTGAGTAATACTAAGAGGAAGAATAATTGCTATTTTTATTATTTATCAATTCTATATTTGATAATTGGTCTATATATTACTTGTTGATTAAATAAAAAAAATAATAATTCTGCCTAGAATTTTGAACAGCTCTGCTATTGGCATGAACGTGACAGCATACATCAAACCCTCTTCAACTGTGTCCATATTTTTCTATAAAGGTCCCAGTGTATTACCCAGCCTTATACAATCTCCCCTCCGTTTCCATAACATTAAGCATGGGCGAGGGCTATGAAAATCGTCTCTGGCGTGCATTATTTTCTGCGCTGGTGGTGGGAGAGAGCGAGATTGAGCACCGAGACGCAAGCTGTGTGTTTTTCTCCGCCTGCCGTGCCAAGTGTAGGTTGCCTTGGATGAGAGGATGAGGAACTGGCTGCGTTCTGGAAGTATGGAGGGGTTTGAAGGAGGTGAGAGAGAGCGCACAGCTTGACTCGGTCTAATGCAGATGGCCTCGGATTTTATAAATGCAGGCGGGTGGGCGGGGCTTATGTGGGTGGGAGGGTCAAGACACGAGCTCATGAATATTTATTGTTTCAAGCGCACCAAGTATAACCCCAGTGCCCCTTAAGCAGAGGTCAGGAGCGTAACGTAGCGCTTAGCATGCTAAAATCACCATAATGCATTTGTATGCGCGTGTTATTGCGGTTTCGAGCATCTATTTGGAGTCCGTACATCAAACAGTTATCTGTTCCAGGGCTTACTGTGTTTCACGCTTAGATCTTCGCAAGCAACAGAGGCATTAAATTTGGCACCTATGAAAGAAATGCAAAGTGATGTCACTGCCAGCATTAGCAATGAGGATTCATCCTCTGTGTAAATGCTGTTATTTGCTCTGTGATTTCTTGCCAAAGGTATGAAACGGTCTGCGAATGCTTTGAACTCTTTTTTGAGCTTATCACTAACACTTTTTTTCCTCTCTCTCTTTCTCTCTTTTCCATGCTTTCCACCAAATCACATCCATGTTCTGCAAATCAGGTAAGATATATTTTGATTTGACATATTTCCCCCACACACACCATTTTTATTGAATTGATGCACTTTATTTTAGAATGTTAAGCCGTGTATCAGTTTTCTTGTTTATGTCGGCGACTTTTATAGTGTAACAAAAGTGAATCGCCCTCAGAAAGTGGCAGTGTGTTTATAGCTAGCTATGTTTGACACTGTCGCCCCCTAAAGTACGGAGATAACAGTAGGTCTTTTGCACACTGAAGTCCGAATTTTTTGCATGCGTTATTTTCGTGTTCATATGCGAAAAATTGCTCACGTAAACAAACCATGCACGCTGAGTCCGATGCATATTAATTAAACCATTATGAAAAAAATGCAAAACATTTCAAGTTCAAGCAGTGATGATTTGTTCTCCTTTTTTCGCCAAAGTAGAAAAAGAAAGAGGAATAGGCTGCTTATTGTGTTCATCCAATACTGGCGTTCTGTATTTAGGTTATCGCTTGTACATTGGCTGTGAACTGTCGAAACACCTCTCAAAGTGCTTTTTTGGGCACGAAAAGGGGAAAAAATCGAACCCGGTTTGACTTTTTTTTTATGACAGATGAAAGTTTTGAAGGCAGTGTGTCAATACTATTCACACAATGTAAGGTCAAATTTATTTTTTAAAGTGCGAAAAATACGATGATGATGATGATGATGATGATGATGATGATGATGAAAATTTCGGATTCAGTGTGCAATAACTTTAATGCTGGGTTTGCACCAAACGCGATTTTGAGTATTTGCAGGAGTAAGTATCTTCCTGTCAATGCAAACACACAGATAGAGGCAAATTTCAGCCGGATGGTGTTCAACTTGAATGTAAAATTTGCAAAAACAATCCTGTAAGTAAACTAGAACAAGTGACTCGCGCATGTTCTCTTTATGTTTGGTGTCAACCCAGGATAACACAAGCATACGTACTGACAGATGTATTGCAATATTGGAAAGGCAGAAGGCCCCTACTGGCCCTTATCTATCAGCTGATAACCACACGTCCATTCAATCAAGTGATAACATTGGAATCGGCTGAAACAGGCTACTGCCTAAATCATTTTAACCCATAGCACCAAACACAGCTGGGAAAAATGTAAGACCTTCGAAAGGCATGCAACTTTTAGTTTAAACACAAAGCGTTTGGATGTCTAGAGATGAGGGATGTCCACAGACAAATGAAACAAAAACAAACACAAATAAAGACTAGTGCAAGTAAATTGTTTTGTTTTGTTTTTGTTTTGTTTTGTTTTGTTTTGTTTTGTTTTGTTTTGTTTTGTTTTGTTTTGTTTTGTTTTGTTTTGTTTTGTTTTTGTTTTGTTTTGTTTTGTTTTGTTTTGTTTTGTTTTGTTTTGTTTTGTTGTTTTGTTTTGTTTTGTTTTGTTTTGTTTTGTTTTGTTTTGTTTTGTTTTGTTTTGTTTTGTTTTGTTGTTTGTTTTGTTTTGTTTTGTTTTTGTTTTGTTTTGTTTTGTTTTGTTTTGTTTTGTTTTGTTTTTGTTTTGTTTTGTTTTGTTTTGTTTTGTTTTGTTTTGTCTTGTTTTGTTGTTTTGTTTTGTTTTGTTTTGTTTTGTTTTGTTGTTTTGTTTTTGTTTTTGTTTTGTTTTGTTTTGTTTTGTTTTGTTTTGTTTTGTTTTGTTTTGTTTTGTTTTGTTTTGTTTTTGTTTTGTTTTGTTTTGTTTTGTTTTGTTTTGTGGGGGGTTGTTTTTGTTTTTTTTTTTTTTTTTTTACTTTCAGTTTGTTGGTTTTGTTTTGTTTTGTTCCGAATATTATCTAATAATGTTTTGTTGGTTGGTTTTCATTGCGGATTCTTGCAGGATCAAAGGCAATTGCAAAAATCTGACTTTTTAATTACATTTAATATTGTTTTAAACTTGTTTTTCTGACCATAAACAAAACAAATCAAACAAAAGGAAAACAAATAAATTTAAACAAAAAAAGAAGAACAAAACCAAACAAAAACTTTTATTTTTGTTTTATTTTGTTTTGTTTTGTTTTGTTTTGTCTGTTTTTTGTTTTTTTTGGGGTCTTGTTTTTGTTTTGTTTTGTGGGGATTTTTATGTCGATTTGTTTTGTGGGGGTTTTGTTTTCTGAAGGTTTTGTTTTGTTTAGTGGGGTTTTTTTGGGTCTTGTTCTTGTAACTTTTTTGTTGGTTTTGTTTTGTTCAGAACATTATCTACTACTGTTTTGTTGGTTGGTTTGCATTGCAGATTCTTGCAGGATTAAAGACAATTGCAAAAAATTTGACTTTTTAATTCCATTTAATATTGTTTTAATTTTGGTTTTCTTACGTTAAACAAAAGAAAACCAACAACATGAAAACAATACATCTAAACAAAACATGAGGAACAAAACACAAACAAAAACTTTTATTTTCATTCCTGTTTTGTTTTTATTCGGTTGGTTATTTAGTTGGTTTTGTTGCTTGTTTTGTTTAGACTTTTGTTTTCTTTTTGTCTTGGATTTGTTTGTTTTCATGACCAAGTTTTTTCCTCGAAATACTGCTTGAAATGTTGCCTTCCCTAACCATCTGAACTTTTGGACCGGCACCCAAAGGCGATTAACAAAAGTGCTCCAAACGACAGTCAGGCTTTCCTTTACCTTAATCTGTGTCACTAGCAATGCTCAGGGCTGTCCTTCGTGTCTCTTTTTCTCACCATCACACACACACACACACACACACACACACACACACACACACACTCACACACACACACTGCTGAACAATCAATATACTTGCACATTTGCAGTTTCTCTCTCCCTCTCTCTGTCTTTATGTCCAGACGCTTTAATAAAGGGCTCTCCGAGGGCTCTGGCCCAAACTACAGGCTGCTTGCTTCTATTAATAAATGCCATTAAGCATCCGGCCCATAGGGGACTATTCATTGCAGAGATGAACTGGCCTGAAGTACAGCAGCACACAGACTCATTTCTACAGCACACAGACGAATGGCAAACACACGCGGCAGAATTACAGACGCCCCGCGGTCCGTAGACAAACATGAGCTGAGATTACCAGCGTGATGATGAGGAGGGAGAGGCCAAGGTTTTGTTTCACCTTTCTGATCCTGGGCTTCCAAAAACATCAGCTTTTGTTTGAAACCTAAGAATAGTTTGGGTTGATATGAGAGGGTTTGATTTGAGGGCTTACCAACAAATTAATAGTTTGCATAGAATATAAGATATTATTAATATTTTTTAGTATTAAATTATGTGCATTTTGTTATTCATTATATGTAAAAAATATGGAATTTAAAAATTGCATCAATATAAATATCTTAAATCTTAATAAATCTTGATATTACTAACCACTCGCCATCTTCACTAGCCACACTTTTGTTGTTGGAAAAATGTTTATTTTATATAAATTTGACTTTTACAATCTAAAATTACTTGATTTAGATGTTGTGTTATGTCCACACGCCTCCTCATTCATTTCACTTTTTGTGTGTGTTGTGTATGAGCTTGCTTGGTGTGCATGAGCAAATGGGTTGTGTTGCATTGCAATTAGTTTTTATTTCACTTAACTTTTTTAGGCTCAAAATTAAGGATTTACCAAATTTATCTCTGTCTACACCAAAAATAAATAAATAATTATTTCTTAGCCACAAATTTTTAAAAAAATGTGTAAAAACAAGCAAAATATACCTGCGAACATGCATGTTTTAATTCAACATTTTTTTAAATAAAAAAAATAAATAAAATAATTGACATTTAAAAAAAGAATTATTGTCATGTATCTGAAGTATGCACAGTAGTCTGGTCTGTCACCAGTTAACTACACATAAATGGGGAGTTAATCTCATATTAAAGCAATGTTATTGTAAAAATAATGATAATTAAGCCATATTTACAAAAATAACTGTAAGCAAAGAAAGCAGGTAAAAAAACATACTGTGAGTGATAATGAAAGGATGATCACGCGCACACGGTTAATGTTAGGCCTGTTAATAATCTGTTTAAAGAATAATTCAAGTGAAAGCAGCGACCACTGCTGCTTACAAAATGATATATTTTTAGAAAAATCTTGAGCTCTTGAAAGCAGCAGGACTGTGGGTGCACGATCATCGCTTTTTGTCCAGTCTATTTCAAAGAGAACCGATTGCTCCAGTTGCGTTTTCTCTATAGGCAGGGTTGCTAGTAAACGGGAGCGCAAGCTGTTTAACATCACCTGTGCGTGTGAGTGATCATTTATATATATAGAAATAATAAAAAATTTACTGATTAACATGTTGATAAAAACTTTATATATTTAATTTTTGAATTTATAAACTTTTGACAAAATAATGTAATGCCATTTATGACATTTTGAATAAAAAAAATGTTTTATAAAACTAATTTGAAGTTATAATAACTTTGTTATATATGTCATGGACAAATATATATATATATATATATATTGTATTATTTCATATATTTTTATATTTTTATTTTTAAAAAATACATTTTAAAGTTATGTTCATACGTTTATTATGAAAATATTAAGTTAATTTTTATAAATTCATTAATATACTGTTTTTTTTTTAATAAAATGTATAGTTTATTTGCTTTCATTACTTTACTTGAGTTAAATACTCTATTCATTAGGGGTTACCACAGTGGAATGAACCGTCAACTATTCCAACATATGTTCAACACGTTGCATGGCCTTTCAGCTGCAACCCATTACTGGCCAATTTAGTTTATTCAATTTACCTAAACTGCAGTCTTTGGACTGTGGGGGAAACCAGAGCACCTAGAGGAAACCCACGCAAACATGGGAAGAACATGCAAACTCCACACAGAAATGCTAACTGCCCCAGCGACCTTCTTGCTGTGAGGCGACAGTGCTAACCACTGAGCCACCGTGGCGCCCATGAATAAATTTGTTATTCATTTTTTTAATATATTACACATCATAATAACTATTCCTTCAGTCATTTATTGATTTAAAAGCATGCAGGGGACTTGTGCTTGTCATCTCAGATGGTAAAGCTAATAGATGTCTTTCTCTGCAGGCGTATTAAAGCTCTCTGTTCTGATAGATCTCATGTTTACTGTTTAAACAGACCAAGCTGTGGTAATTACCTCATATTAATCTGCTTTATGGTAAATAAGGCAGGCCAATGTAGCATCATGGGTTTTGCTTTCCCCCACCAACTGCAATTACAAACCTGATGCTATTTAACAGGCCTGTGTGCACAATACGTTGACCAGCCAATTTAGCATGATGGAAAAACTTCCTTTCTTTCTATCTCTCTTCCTCTGTTTAATTATTTTTTCTTATTATGTACAGATCTGTGTTCCAGCCAGCAAACATGAAATGCATAGTTGACCAAAAAACAAACACAAATTTCCATCATAATTTGCACATCCTGTAGGATTGTTTTTTGCAAGGTCAAAACCATGAGCAAAACAGTAGCAAAGAGATAATCCACGAACAAACCACCCAAGCCAAAAAAAAAAAAAAAGATAAAACAATAGGCAAAGGTCAGGGCAGGCAGCAAACAGTCAAAATATCCAACAAAACACAGTCCAAAAATCCAAAAACATGAAAGGCAAGAACAGGTATTGGAAAATTCTAGAAACTGTACACTTATGGTGAAACAAGACTGAGCAAAGATGTGTTTGAAAGTGAGGTGTATACAGCTGAAATCAGAATTATTAGCCCCCCTTTGAATTTTTTTTATTTTTATTTTTTTTTAAATATTTCCCATATGATGTTTAACAGAGCAAGGGAATGTTTACCGTATGTCTGATAATATTTTTTCTTCTTGGGAAAGTCTTATTTGTTTTGTTTCAGCTAGAATAAAAGCAGTTTTTATTTATTCATTCATTCATTCATCTGGGGTCGCCACAGTGGAATGAACCACCAACTTATCCAGCATATGTTTTACGCAGCAAAAATGCCCTTCCAGCAGCAACCCATCCCTGGGAAACGTACACACTCATTCCCACACATACACTACGGACAATTTAGCCCACCCAATTCACCTGTACCACATGTCTTTGGACTGTGGGGGAAACTGGAGCACCCGTAGGAAACCCATGTGAACATGGGGAGAACATGCAAACTCCACACAGAAACGCCAACTGACCCAGCCAAGGCTCGAACCAGCGACCTTCTTGCTGTGAGCCAAGCGTGCTACCCACTGAGCCACCGTGCAGTTCAAAGCAGTTTTTTTTTTTTTTTTTTTTACATTTTAAGGTCAATATTATTAGCCCTTTAAGCTAAATATTTTTTCGATAGTCTACAGAACAAACCATCATTATACAAAAACTTGCCTAATTACCCTAACCTGCCTAGTTAACCTAATTAACCTAGTTAAGCCTTTAAATGTCACTTTAAGCTGTACAGAAGTGTCTTGAAAAATATCTAGTCTAATATTATTTACTGTCATCATGACAAAGATAAAATAAATCAGTTATTAGAAATGAGTTATTAAAACTATTATGTTTAGAAATGTGTTGAAAAAAATCTTCTCTCCGTTAAACAGAAATTGTGGCAAAAATAAACAGGGTGGGGGGGGGGGGGGGGGGGGGCTAATAATTCAGGGGGGTTAATAATTCTGACTTCAACTGTATATAGTCCTGGTAATCAGTCCTCATGAGCTTCAGATGTATGTTTGTAATGAGTGATGATTTGGAACTGGTGTGTGTGTGTGTAGTGCATGATGGAATATATAGTCCTGTTCAGTGGGAGATGTGATGTGTAGAGTGCCCTCTAGTGTGTCTGATGGGCACTTAACTTGGTGACTGTGACAGTAGATTTTTACATTTACTTTTACTTAAAAGTTAATCGTGTTTCAATTAATTTTTTTGAAGTTAACAAATTTAAACGTGATGTTTAAGTCAGCTTAATTAATGTAAGTTAAAAGGACTTGTAAAGTTAAATTGGTTCAACTTAAAACTAAGTGAGCAACATTTTTTATAGCGTATATATCTTATCGCGTTTATATATTATTATTAATTTAGAACAAATATGTAAATATACCTTTCTATGTGAATTTTCTTAAATACTAAACATTTCTCATACGAGGCATCTATTTTGTGTCTTTTATTTAATTTATTTTTGTTTTGTTTATTTTTTGTGATTTTTTTTCTACAATTTTGTTTCGTTTTATTTCTTTATTTTTGTTGTTTTTATCTTGTTTTGATGGTTATATGTATGTTGTGTTTTGGGAATTTGTTTTGCTTTGTTGATTTTGTTTAGTGTGTTGTTTTGTTTTGTTCATTCTGTTTTATTTGTTGATTTATATATTTTTGTCTATTATGTTTTTTGTTTCATTGATTTTTTTATCTGTTTATTCTTGTTTTGTTGATTTAGTTTTGTTCATTCTGTTTTATTTGTTGATTTTTATTAATTTTTAGTCTATTATGTGTTTTTTATAGATTTTTTATCTGTTTATTCTTGCTTTGTAGATTTTGTGCACTGTGTTTTTGTTTTTTATTTTTATTTAATGTTTCAGTGTTTTGATTGATTTTGTGCATTTTATTTTTGCTTTTTTTGTTTATATTACTCCGTTTTGTTTTCATTCTTTGTAGATTTTTTAAAAACTCAAATAAACACTGATCTAAACCATTTATTGAACGTATCCTGCTTTTGTTTTGTTGACGCTTGAACCAGAAATGGCGACACGAGGAATCGCACGCACCTTTCCTCAGCCCATATGTCAAAATATTTGTTGCGGGATTAGTTTTGTTTCAGAATCAGGCGGAGAGTCTCGGGTTTGAAGTTCTGGATGAACAAGCTCATTATCCTCAGCCCAGCGCACAGTTACTGCTTATGAAGCGCAGATAAAGAGAAAAGAGCAAGGAGAAATATAAAAAGAAAGAGCGAGGCGGAGGGAGGGACGAGAAGTGGAAGAAGAAAGGAAACAGGAACAAATGAGGAGGGGGAGAATGACGGCATCATGTTCGTCTCGGAGGAGAAAGAGAAAGAGAAAGAAAGCGAAATGAAATTAAATGTGCACGCGGAGGAGACTCTTTTGTTGTTGTGTGGAGGGTCTTCCAGTGTTTTGTATCTGCTTGTGTTTTATAATCATATCTTTAGGGATGAATTCGCTAAACAGTTCTGCCACTTATGTGTGACATTTCTAGGCAAAAACTTATTTACGAACACACCGCAGGGAGATGAGACATTGCTGTCTGAAGCACTCTTGCAGTGCTACAGTATTACTAATTTCGTTTTTATTTTGATTTCTGTTGTATTTTTAAATGCTGTCTTGTTTTATTTAGTTTACCTTCTGGATTGTGTTTTATTTGTGTTTATTTGTTTGTTGTGTTGTTTTATTTTATTTATTTGTTATTCATTTTATTTTTCAGCTTGTTGATATTGCTTATTTTATTTGTTTTTTACCTTTGTTTTCACCTTTAATGGATAGGAAAGTGTAGAGTATTGACAGGAAAATATGGGGAGCAGAGAGAAGGAAAGGATCGGCATAGGACCGTGAGGTGTGAATCAAACTCGGGTCGCCATGAGCACCGGAGTGCATGTGTCAACGCACTAACCACTACACCCCTGCCACCGACTTTTATTTGTTTTTTATGTTTAATGTTTTTACTTTGTGTTTTATGTTGTTTTAATGTGTAATTTTTGTTAGGTGCTTGTTGTTTTCTTTTTGTTTTCTTGGTTTCATTTTGTTTTCTATTATTTCTGTTTAGTCTTTTATCTTCTGTGTGTTTTATTTTATTGTGTTTCATTGGTTATATGTTGTTTTTTGCTGTTGATTTTCCATTGTTTTTTGTTTACTGTGTCTTGTTTTATTTTCATGATCAGAATTTTTATCTTGTTTGTTTTAGTCTTTGTTTTGTTGGGGGTTATTTTTCATAATATTTTTGGACTGCACAAAAATCACATGCAAGCATATCAAAGTAAGCACATCTGCTGTATTTTATTACCAGCCGCAATTAATAGTTTGTCAAATGTTTTTATTTTTACTTTGTGTTTTATCTTGTTTTAATATGTATTTTTTTACTTTATTGCTCTCTAGTCTGTGCTTTATTTTGTCTTTTTGATAGATGCTTGTTGTTTTCTTTTTGTTTTGTTGATTTCGTTTTGTTGTGTGTTTTATTTCTGTTTAATGTTTTATCTTCTGTGTGTTTTGTTTTATTGTGTTTCATTGGTTACATCTTGTTTTTATTTTGTATTTGACTTTATTTTTGTTTACTGTGTGTTTTATTTTCACTTTTGTGATTAGCTTTGTTTGTTTTTTTACTTTTGTGTCATACTTTATTTAGTTTTGTTTATTATGCTTTGTTTTTTTAAATAATGTTTTATTTAATTTCACAGATTTTGTTTAGTTGATTTTAGTTTGTGTCGGTGTATTCTTTTTTCCAACTAAAAATGTTCTTAGTCAACCTGTAGACGTTCATTAAAGCAATTAGTCGACTAATCACCGATTTATTAAATTTATTTAATTAGGCCTACTTAAGCAAATATGGGGAACTAATTAAGTTTAAGGGCTGAGAAAGGGTGTCACTTGTAACATTGATGTTTTATGTTGTACAGAAATATTATAATAATAAGATGTCTATTTTTTGCGCCGCGACTAACCAACTAACATAAACTTAGTAGACCAATCCTGTTCTGCTCGACTATCGACTAGTCGACTATTAGGGGGTAGCCCAGTTTTTTAATTAATGTTTTATATAGTTTCAGCGATTTTGTGTGATATTTTGTTTAATTTCATTTGTTTAGAGTTTGATTGTTGCTTTATTTATGTTCAGTATTTTATCTTGTTTTTTAGTCTTTGTTTTGTTAGGGGATATTTTTATTCCTATTTTAGTACTACACAAAAATCACATGTAAGCATTTCAAGATAATCACATCTACTGTACTTTATGACCAGCCGCAATTAATAGCTTAAATCACCCCTTTTAAAATCTCTTTGTTTGGTGTTTTATCTTTTGTTTCTTGTGTATTATTGGTTATATGTTGTTGATTTTTCTGTTTTGTTGTTTTATTTTTGTTTTGAGATTCGTTTAGTTTTGTTTGCTTTTACTTTCGGTTTGCATTTTATTTAGTTTTGTTTATTTTGCTTTGTTTTTTTGGTTAAAGTTTTATTTAGTTATTTGTGCCATTTACTTTATGTCCAGTATTTAATCTTGTTTTGTACTCAGTTTTGTTGGGGTTATTTTAAATTTTCTTTGTACTACACAAAAATCACATGTAAGCATATCAAAATAAGCACACCTACTGTACTTTATCAGAAGCCGCAATTAATACACGAATAAGTTGACTCAATTCAAAATTATAAGGCAACTTGCTGCAGAGCTCAACTCAACTGACTCAACTTTCAACCTGCACTTGACTCGATTTAAGTTGAATAAACTCAAAAATGTTCTGAAGCTGGTTGCCTTCAAATTTTAAGTTGAGTCAACTTTTCTTTTAGTGTAGTTTGTAAATCCCCCCATTTTAAATCTCCAAAATAGTGTCAAAAGATAACAGAAGCGTCACATCTGACACCATTTGCTGTCCTCTCTGTTTTAATTTTCATTCGATTGCAGAGGTTTGCATGATGTTTACCAGTTGAGCGGTCAGGGAAGAATAGGAGGTCAAAGGGCAGGTTGGCGGGACTAGAGGGATTGCTGGTTTCATTTAGACTTTTGCGCACTGCGCTGGTCAGTCCCCGGACCTCTGAGCAATGACTTTCATTCTGGCCGAGACAGCTGTGTCCACACAGGGTTCATTTGCTACAGATATTTTAATCCATCACTCCTACGTGACCCCCTTAAACATCCGGCCGGCCCAGGAAAACCTGCAGCCTTTACAGGGAACTGTGCAGGAAAATGTATTGAGTGCCATGATCTAAAAGAAAGGCAAAGACCGCTGTTTTTCAAAACTACAAACAGTTTCACGAACAGATGACTCAGTTGTTTTGAGTCATTATTAACTGTAAAATACTCACAGCCATTTTCTTTTATGTGTTTTTCCAAAATCTGTTTTGGGAACCGTCATTCTGAATCAGCGGTGGATTTGAAGATTGAAAAGGACAATGTTGAGAAATATTCTTTTATGAACAGCTGAATCGATTATATGTGTATTTAAATTTCAATTAAATGTGATTTTCATAATGTACGACAAAAAAAGCACTGATTGTTACCAACCATTGAAACTAATGCATTTACAAACATATTGTTACCAATGAAAAAAGGATTCATACAGTATAAATCACTTGTTTTCAACAGAATCATTTAAAAACAACTAACCACTCTGCTTTTACAATTATAGCTGATTCATTCAGTCATTCATTTCCTTTTCAGCGTTGTCCCTTTATTAACTTATCCAGCATATGTTTTTATGCAGCGGATGCCCTTCCAGTTGCAACCCAGCACTGGGAAACACCCATACATTTGCATTCAGACTACTCATACATTAGCTACCTTCTTGCTGTGGGGCAAAAGTGCTATCCACTGAGCCACCATTTCTCCCTAGTTGATTTATTGATCATTAATAATTAAAATAATAGTAGTAAACAGTAATAAAGTCACTTTAAAACAGCTTGAATTGTTATTATTAGTTATGAGGAGGTTTATTTTTGCTATTTTTTGGCACAATTGTGTTAATTATTTTGGGAGCATCATAACCTTAATATATGAAATAAAAAGTAATAACTTTTTAACTTTTATTTAATGTTTACAATGCAAATCCATTTAGATCCACTTTATTTGGTAAACAAAGCAAGTGTCTCATATAATAAATCTACTAAAAGATAGAAAATATTAATGTACAAACTGTATTATAAATAAATCATATGAATATTTTCATATTAGTCAATATTATTGCTGTAATTAATTTAAAAACTGAATAAATATAGATTTACACACATTTACTGAATCAATGATCAATGATGGGGTAAAAATCGGCGGAATTCTGCACACAGATTCCGTGTCGGCCTAATTATGAGATAAACACTTCTCAAGCATATATTAATCTTAGCTCATTATATTTTTAACTTTAGACTGAATGCTTAGATTTACTTGATCGTAAAACTATACAGTATGCTATTAAATTAAATTGAGCTATCATCAGCTAACAGTGCACCGCTGCATGTTTATTACTATCTGTTTAATGCTGCATGTTTAACTAACATTAAACATTAATTCATCATTTATTAACCCTCAGGTGGTTCCAAAACTGTTTGCGTTTCTTATTTTCTGTTGAACACATTAGAAGATATTTTGAAGAATGCTGAAATCCTGTAACTATTGATTTACATAATATTGCTTTTCCTACTATGCATGTCACTTTTCAACATTTTTCAAAATATCTTATTTTCT